>NC_056727.1:839715834-839823334 GCF_019279795.1 Protopterus annectens | reverse complement strand
ACATCTACTGGGCAGTCCGTAAACCATTGGGGGAACACAGAGGGACCATGTCATTGAACTGTCCACAATTACCAGGGACGTCCGTGATTACGAATCAGAATCTAACACAGTCCCAACTAAACCCTCCTAGAACTAGTGATATTAGGAGAAAAGGTGGCAGAATACACATAATGAATAATGACAACATGTAAGAGTCCTAAACATCATGTACCTCAGACAATGTGTATGAATACATATGTGCTCTGGTCTGTCAATGTGTCAGGTTAATAGCACCAACCTTTTAAATGTCTCCCTGAGGTTGTTATGCAGTGTCCCTGATTCAGTATTCATTCTTCCCCATTCGTATGAGAGGTCTGCTAGTGAGAGAAAGTGCATGTTCTGCCGACTACCTTAGAAAGTTGATAGAATAATAGGGTCGGGTTACCACCTGTCCACCTTTGCGAGGGACAATCCTCTTTGGGCAGTTGTGTCCTGCAAAATAAATGCAATTATGGCAAATGTCCTGTGATTTAGGGCAAAGATTTCCTATATTGTCTGTAGTAGTTGCATAAAACAATTATTTTGTGCCTGAAACACCTAAATGTTATAAGAAACAGTATAAGCAACTATAATGCTACAAGAATAACCTTTTATTTAGACAAAACAGTGAAGTATTCTCCTTTCTACTGGCTATGGGTATGTGTTGCCCTGAAAAGTCTGATGTCTCTACATACAGGTCCTATAGGTTTGCCACCTATCCAAATGGCCAAAGTGAGACGTGTTCTGTAGAAATGTCAGACTTTCCAGGACAAAACATACCTACAGCCGTGCATAGTGCAGAATTATACTTATTTGCACAAATAAAAGCTTAATCTAGTAACATTTGAATTGCTTATGCTACTTCACATAACATATAAAAGTTTCATATATAAAATAACTGTTTTATGAAACTATTAATGAAACGTAGAATATAATAATGTCCTGTAATCAGGACACTTGCTATGTCTTGATTATTTTCGCAGTGTCCCTCGCAAAGTGGGACAGGTGGTAACCCTAACATCCCACCTTGGCCAATTGAAAAGGTGGCAAACCTATAAGTATGCGGTAGCATGACTCGGTCAATGGATGTGGCTCCCACAACCCAACTACTTGTCTGCATTGAACAGTCTCGGTTCCCATGTATCAGCCAGACGGGAGCAGATTGTATGAGGAACACACAAATATGATTAATTCACTGTACAGGCCTCTGATTCCATACAGTCAAATGCCATGCCATCGCCTAATGAACAGCCATTCCCGATACTGTAGTCATGTAGTCCGATGTAATAGGCATCACAAGGTGGGAGCAGATTGTATGAGGAGCACACAAAAATGATTGATTCACTGGACAGGCTGCTGATTCCGTACAGTCGAACGCAATGCCGTCGCCTAATGGGCAGCCAATCTCGATACTGTAGTCATGTAGTCCTATGTAATAGGCATCACAAGGTAATATTGTGGTCCTCGGTCCCACTCAGGGGTGTGAGTGACAGATGTAAGCACTAATTTCGGTGCATTTGCAAGTATGGGAGCAAGCGGGTGTAAGCGTGTTTGGCTACCAGTATGCGAGTATTGTACTGGTAAAGCAATGTAGAGGCTAAGCGAGTGTAAGAGGCTGTAACCAGAGGTCAGCAGTGCTTAACACCATGCAAACCCACACACACCCGCTCCCAACTGCTTTAATGTGCCTTACTCCCTCCATATACAATGGGCTTGTTCTGCCCTGCAACCAAATAAACGGCCTTTGCAAGGATCAAAACCAGGACCTTGCGCACAGAGCTAATGTGTATTACCAATACGCCATGGCAGATATACAAACAACGGACAGTACCACAAACATATCATACAGCACAGTCATTCAGCAGTATAGGAATGTATCCCATCATGTAGATGTATATGTGAGTGTTTATGTCCAGCATATAGGTACATACATATATAGAGATGTATCAGGAAAATACCATATGATAACAATGCATTACAAATGAATGAAACGGGAAACGCCAGCGACACCTGTATTATGTAGTGGTGTTGCTCTATGTGATCTCAAGACTCCCTCAGATAGACATGTGTCAGTCATACACGCAAATAGTTGTACATTGGCCGTATACATCTCTCTGTGCATGTTATGTACATTAACACAACAGTACCTGTCCAATCATTATGTGTGAACAGTACTCTTGCAAGGTGCTGTGTGCAACATCATTATCATGATAAAGGTAAATGGGGTAACCATAGAGGGACCGGTAGTGTTGTGTGTACAATGGGGTCGTCCTCATCACGTGTACCTGGACCATGTAGGAGTGATGTGCATACCAGGATCATGCACCTGAGGGAAAGGGGTGAGGATAACAGGAGTATGTTGTGATTCATATTACAAGGGTTTCATGTATCCAGTGGGCATGTGTGTGTAATGGACAGCTATGTATAGGGCAGATGTTGTCCTAGGAGTCGATTGGCCTTATGTGTCCATAGGTGAGGGTCAGATGTTGGGGAAAGAGTGTAGTTATGGCTGCAGATGATAGGCAGGATCACAGAAAAACAGCATACAGGATTGGTATATGACACATGTGGGGAAAATACACCCCGGATGGAGATGGGTGTTCGGCATTTACAAGCCCATAGAAACAGTGGGATGGAGGTCCCCAGCCATGGGCAACTGCCACTGCATCTACACAGCTGCAAAGGAGGCAGTGCTGGGGGCTGTCCAGGAGGGGCAGTATCACCCTGTAAATGTGACATTCCACGCTTGAGCTGGTGGATCTGGCTTTGGAACCCCTTAGGGAGCCACCAAAGCAACACATCTGGGACCGCATGACAGCAGACATGTACCTGTCTAGTCCCGCTCCCAGGGGGGACATGCTCCATCCTCAGCGGTGGTATCACCAGAAGGTGGGGCAGAGCCAACAGAGGTTGATGTCTATTGCTGGGACCCAGATGTGCTAGTGCCCAGTGCCATGGTCAGCGGAAGTGGGACAGGAGGATCTGCTGGGAATTCCCAATTCATTCAGCCTATGGTGTTGCGTTTTAAACCCACATATGGCTTAGTGATAGACAACAGCATACAGGATTACCTACGACAGTATGCATAGATATCACCAGCAACCCAACACAGCAGATGGTATACATTTGCAGAGGGAGCACAATACATGCATATATACTGCATGCCATCTGTACAATGTGTAGTAGACATGCGACCGCAGCTATGAACAGTTGCCCATTATTGGCTTGTCACTGGGAACCCCACACAGTGTCTGTCATACCACTGTCTCATGTGACACATGTCCAGTCAGGGATGCAATGGCAGGAACACATCCCTATCATCATGTACTGTCTGCAATCCTCACACCATGCTTCTGCTGTGCACAGATGTGTGTTCAGTGTGTATCACAGGAAACAAATGGTTGCACACACTGACAAGTTCACAGATGGCCCTACAGATGGGGGTCCTTCATGAACAGAGTACTGTCATGTCTGTATTATAACATGCAGAATAGATATTACCACACACATGTTAAACAGGCAGTAGTCTCAATGCAGAATAGCTACACTTACATGCTGTAGTCATGTGTGGCACATCAACTTCTTGTCTTTAGGCTATTTCCACAGTGGAAAATGATTGAGGTATGTCCAGATATCATCTGTGATGCCATGTCAGAACACCACATCCAGGTACCACTCACAGCGACTGTCATGGCCAAATAACAATATGTTTCCCTAGATAGTGTACTGTGTTTACCATGCGGATGGCTATGGGAACACCATCACAGCTGTACCACATACAATCAGCTAGAGGAGGACTGCAATAGGTGCAGAGGCCTTCACCTGACCATGTCCATCACTTACAATACACATGCTGCTGCTTTGCAGGTGTACTCCTTCACATCCACCAGAGAGTGTGTGGGAAGGACAGCAAAGTACACCAGGGAAGGGCTTGGAGACTTAACCATAAGCATCATCTGCCACATGCCGAACAGTACAGGGGTCAAACCTCTGACTACTCATTAGTATTACATGTGCATGACATTACTACATGTGCCACAAAGGCGATATGTTGCTGTGTTGTAAGAACATACATGTATGTAGGTGAGTGACATCTGCAACAAAGATATAGTAGACATACAGTAGGTGTGTCACACATGGCTGTCCACATGAATGGATGCCATTGTCACCACAACCACACTTTCTAATGGACACGCATTGACACTTTTGCCAGGGCCACAAATACACAACGTAACTACTTAGTTTGCACACTGCAGTAATGCACAGGACCACATGCACCACAGGGGATATCTGGAGGTTCTATGGGCTAGGGCATGTGAAAGTGCTTGACATCTGTTGGTATGTCAATGAGAGTTATACTGGGAATGACTGTGTTTGGGAGCATCACAACCCACACGCAGACACAGGGTGCCAGTACTGGCATGCAGGTATGCACTGCTTCTTGGTTGTGTAGTGGTTGGCTGTGCAAGATGGCTGTACAAGGCTGGGTGAGGGGTAATCCTTGGCATTGCATCACCCGACAATGGTGTGCAGTACAGGGGTGTAGTGTCTGCAATGTCCCACACAGATGGGTACTGCATTATCTGGCCTGACATCCTAGTTACCAATATGTATGGCCATAGCTTTGCAATGCATGCCATGTCTGTGTTTATTAGTCCTTCACATGGACATTGCCTGGGATGTGCATGTCATACAATACTGTACAGTGACATGTACAGGTGTACCTGGTTTGGCAGACACATGTTGTGTACACAGCCTGTTATCCCCCGATATGTCAATACTGGCCTGGTGTGGCAAAACCTGCTTATAGTGAGCAGGTCAACCCTGCACCTGCATGGATAGTATGATACAGGTATTCCATGGTGTCAGTGGCATGGGTCCATACAGGGCACATGTGTACAGCATTTTCTGGCCTCTGTGGATCACATTTGATGGCACCACATATGTTGCAGGCATTCAGTGTGGAACATAGTGAAGGCACAATGTCCGCATATATGTGCCTATTGTACCACTGTACAGGGTGCCATGTCCTCTGCTGGCCACTGCATTCACACCATGCCTACTATCTGTCATCAATGTGCATGGTACTAGCAACATAGTGGAATATCCTAGGAAAGTTTGTTTGTGCATGGCACATGGGTGCGGGACATATACCGGGTACTAGTAGGGCTGCATACTTTGTTCACCAGGCCTTTTGCCAGCTGTATGGGTATGGCTTGCCAACACAGTCCCATGGCTGACTGACAGCTGTACTCCTCGTGAGGTGGCCAATGTGTCATAAGACAGATACCATATAGGAAAACTACAAAATCCGCTCCCAAACAAGTCCAATGGTAAAACAATCACAGCCACTTATACACAGGCTCTGAGAGACAAACACACACTTGCCGTGTCTTATATACAAACCCCTACCATATCACACTGCAGCAATACACGTTTATGGCATGCACTACAGTGAATACTACAAAGCACTGTACTTGTGTCATGGAGGCAGACACACATACACACACACACACACACACACACACACACACACACACACACACACACACACGCACACACACGCACACACGCACACACACTTGGCATGTCTGGGATTAGAACACCGACCTAACTACATTATTACACTACAGAATTACGCATTTACAGAACATGTTATCGAGATTACTGGGACACAGTACTCCCAGGGGTGTATTTGTAGGTGGGTGACATCATCAGCCTTGCCAAAGGTGGGTATAAGAAATGTAAGGAGTGTGAGCAGTCTAAAAGCATTACTCAGTCCTCAGGCAGATGGACACACACACACACACACACACACACACACACACACACACACACACACACACACACACACACACACACACACACACACACACACACACACACACACACACACACATGGCAAGTGTGGGATTACAACACCGACCTAACTAATTTATTACACTATAGCATGAACATGCTACAGAAAATACTGGGACACAGCACTCTCAGAGGTGTATTTGTAGGTGCATGACATCATCAGCCTTGCCAAGGGTGGGTATAAGAAATGTAAGGAGGGTGAGCAGTCTAAAAGCATTACTCAGTCAGACAAGGACACACACATGGCAAGACTGGGATTAGAACACAGATCTAACTACTTTATTACACTACAGCATTACGCAGTTACAGGATGCGCTACCAAGATTATTGAAACACAGCACTTCCAGAGGTGTATTTGTAGGTGGGCGACATCATCAGCCTTGCCAAAGGTGGGTATAAGAAATGTAAGGAGTGTGAGCAGTCTAAAAGCATTACTCAGTCCTCAGGCAGATGGACACACACACACACACACACACACACACACACACACACACACACACACACACACACACACACACACACGGCAAGTGTGGGATTAGAAAACCGACCTAATTACTTTATTACACTATAGCATTACGCAGTTACAGAACATGCTACAGAGATTACTGGGACACAGCACTCCCAGAGGTGTATTTGTAGGTGGGTGACACCATCAGCCTTACCAAAGGTGGGTATAAGAAATGTATGGAGTGTGAGCAGTCTAAAAGCATTACTCAGTCCTCAGGCAGACAGGGACACACACACACGGCAAGTCCGGGATTAGAACATGACCTAACTACTTTATTACACTACAGCATTACACAGTTACAGAACGTACTACCGAGATTACTGGGACACAGCACTCCCAGAGGTGTATTTGTAGGTGGGTGTCATCATCAGCCCTGCCAAAGGTGGGTATACAAATTTTATGGAGTGTGAGCAGTCTAAAAGTAATTTACAGTCCTCTGGCAAATGGGGACAGACATACCCACACACACACACACACACACACACACACACACACACACACACACACACACACACACACGCCAGCGGTGGGAACGGAACACCTGCCTATTTACAGATCACTATTACAATACTACATACTTACAAGTCACGCCACACAGATTACACATTTCAAGGCTGTCATTATGACCTTCTAGGAATGCGGACATCAACAGGGATGCTGGCAGTTAAGATGTACATACCTGTGAACCTATGTGCTTAAAGTAAGAATCCATCCTGACCTGGAGTATGCCCATCTGTGGAATGGCGACTACTACCACTATTCAGGGTTACAATGGCCATGTCCATACACAAAGGCACATAACAGACATAAGTTGTCACTGGGTATGCTCACACACTTAGTAGCACAGGGCTGTTCGGAATGCACTATGTGACCATCTACACAAGGTTATACTGGGCATGCTCATACACTTAGTAGTACAGGGCTGACTAGGATGCACTCTGATTCTAAACACGGAAGGCCACAGTGGCCATGCTATTACAGGTAGACGTAAAGAACACATTGTAATGGGCTCTGGTGTTAGTAGTTGTCATTGTTAGCAGGAACGCTGCTCTACATATAATTGACACCAGTCTTTTACTCAACGTCTGCTGTCTTTCTGGGATGACATTGCTGACAGTAGACAGGCCTTTGACACATATCACATGCATCCATGATTCAAGGGAGTGGGGATAATACCCAAGTCACATCCGCCTATACAGTGCCATTCCAAGGCAAATGTCCTAAACACAGGATAACACCCTGACACCTACAGGACAACTGCATTGTTTTCTTATGCTAACCAGTGCTAGATGTGTAGCATCCATAATTACAGCTGGTCACTGTAGATCCAACAATGGGGAGTACTGACATCTGTGCAGTGAGGAACATCTGGCTGATGGCTCTGTAGTGCACAATAGCACTGCCACCATATACCTCAGAACCAGACATGTGGGCCATAACACAGGTACGGACCGCTCCAGGTGGTGGTGTCCCCACATACATAAAGGCCACTCACATGTACTGACTGGCACCCCCACGAAAGGCATCACAAATGAGTCATGTGCAGGACACAGTTTCACATGCTACATTCTAGGATTTAAACCCCAGACAAGACCAAGCCCACGGACCACCAACATGCATCCATACATGTTGTAGGACATATAAGAGTAAACCACCATGTGAACCTTGACCACTGGACTGTACCAAACTCTACATCAACTGTAGAGAGTACCCATGTACTGACACAGTTGTGTCATGTGTTATGCAATGCAATGATACCACTGTCTGTAACCAGGTCAACATATGTACACATACCAGGGGCCCTCAGTACTTTCCAGCATTAGCAGATGACTGTTGCTGTACACCAGTACACACCTTCATGTATGGATATGACATACATGTACCTGCCATGGGAATGTACATGCCACACACACACAACATACATGTAAATATCATAGCTGTTATTGTCCTTTGTGCAAACAGGTGGCTACAGCCATTGCACACATGCACATGGAATGTAGGTCCATGGCTGCCAAATGCTAACAGTACATAAGGTGTGATATCAATGTTGACAGAGGTAACATTCCCTCTGTACCAGTCACCCATTACACCTATCATATCATACAACAGTCCATGTGTCATGTATGCCATTATACATGTCCACCAATTGCAATGCCTACAAACAAGCCCAAATGACAGGATTGTAGGACCTACAAACATATACATGTAGTGTTGTGCTTTCAGGTAACATACGTGTGCAGTTGCTGATGTATGCAGGTGACGTGTATCCTAGTACATCATGCAGTTGCAATGCAGCCTCAACATTACCAACTGTATATGGTGATATGCTGAATGTACGGATAGATGTACCTCAGGTATGGACAGATGTGTGGAAATAACTAAGTGGTGGGGCATCTTTGCAGATGGATGTTTTCTGAGGAAAGCTCACAGGTGTGTCACAAGCGGTCCTACAATAACTGGTGTAACCAGTAAGCAATGGTTTTGTTAATTGAAGGACATAACACACAACTTAGACAGCAGTCAGGGTGGCAGCAAAGGTAATTCACTTGACACCTGTTAACAATTAAGACATCCCGTGTGCATATATCAGCACTGTTGCCACAGAAAGCATCAGTACAGTTTGTAAAGTGTGCAATACTGCTGTTAGTCTGTCATACATATTATGAGTGAGGCAGGTCTGTGATTCACAGTACTGGCATGTGTGGTTGCGTGTGTGTCCATATATGTCACATATGGTGGGGAATGCATCTCAATTGTTACTCACTCTCCTGTACACTAGTGTACACATCTGTACAGACTGCAATGTAGAAAACAGGACATAGCCAGGGGCGTGTATCTCACACATGTGAGGTATCTGTATGTGCGTGACATAGGTGTATTCAATACTGAATGTCACAGTGTGTGTATGTGTGTGTGTGTGTGTGTGTGTGTGTGTGTGTGTGTGTGTGTGTGTGTGTGTGTGTGTGTAGGGATATCTGGTCCCTGGAGTGAGGATGTATGTTACCATATTGACCTGATAAGACCCCTCCCCCCATCCAGGTGATGCATTTTACTATCCGTGTTGATGTCCCCGATCTTAGGCCATACTGACTACCTGTACATGTGTATTCTCTGTGGCACGTCATGTAGGTGCACAGTACTGTAATGATGATTTGCACATAGTCAGGGGTCCTCACCTCACCAGTAGCAACTGTGTGCGAGTGTGTGTTACTGTGTCGGTGAATATGTGAGTGTGTGGGTGTGTTACTGTGTCACTGAATACATGTGTATCAATACCTGAGTGTGTGGGTGCAGTTGTGTGTTGGCATCCTGTCATGGGAACGTGTATTACTGATTGCCAATGAGGCATCACACTTCCCACTGGACTCTACCCATGTAATCAGCTAGACCACTCTCTTACCTCACCACTCCATGTAACTGTACCTGTAATGTCACCCTTTATGGATGTCACATCTGTAGCCACAGTAGCTTAATACACAGCCATCATGCTCTTGGATCAGTAGATGTGTTTTGGAACGTGGGACATTCTCACTGTTATGTGTCAGCTACAAGGTGCATGCTGGTATATTCATACATACCTGTGAGTAGTTGACATTGATATATGGGACACTAACTGGAAACGACATCCACCGGCACATGCAATTAGACCTGAAGGAGGACAGCAGAACATCATGACCAACATGCAGTTACTGTTGTTACACAAGACACATACTGTTAACAGTATGAAATACATTGTACACCTGTAGTACATGGTATGTCTGCTGCCTGTCAACAGCACTCAGCAATTGTAAACTACACTTATCTTCCTAGTCTGTTCACCCTGTGCATCAGACCATATGAGCATGTCCCTGCACTGATGGTGTAGATGTCAAGGATGCGGCACAGGCATCATCATATGCACAGGGTGATAATGTTTGCCACAGACCTAGGCTGCACCATTGGATGACATCATGTGTGTGGGTTAGGGCCTTTGATCTACTTGGGCATGTGTGGATGTTATGCATGTGTGTGTTGCGGTGCCCTACATATGTTTCCAGTGTGTGCATGTATGTATGCACACAGTTTTCCATGTGTCTGGCCTACACAGGGGTATTATTGTCAGCTGCAGACTGTACAGGTGAGGTTTTACAGTTCACGGTGTCCGGCAATAGACATGTGACCTGTGCCTACCAGGGGTTGCACGGGCACTACCAGGCAGAGGTGCATATTGGGTACTGTCTGATGTCACTTGTCCACTGGAACTGTGTCCCTGTTGGGACCATCCTGCATCATGTGCACATGGTCTGCTGTGTCGTGGTGTGGACAGCACAGCACCAGATGCACTGCTGCTGCTACTGCCACTATGGGAGTGGACATGTGAGGTAGCTCGTACACGTAGTCCTGAAACAGGTGATGTAGCAGACCTACTTCTATGTGCCTGACACCTCACTCCTACCAGATGTTCCAACACAGACAGCTCACACTCGTGGATTGTCTTGCCATGGTCAAGGACTCCAACCATGTCACCCAACCGTCTTTCCAAAGCTTCAGCAATCTGCTGTTGAGCATTTACCATTGCCTGGATGTTGTTATTTAAAGAATGGACAGCAGCCCTCTGAAGCCTCTGATCTTCTCTGCTGTGCCATTCAGCACATGCCTGTGCCTCCATTACAGCCTGAAACATGCATCTGGTGACACCAGTTGCTGCACTCTGTCTTGCAGGAACATGTTGGCGAGAGGTCCTTCTATGAGCAGCACTGGCCACGTGCCTGTGTGAGGCACCACAAGTCAGTTGGCTGACACCAGGGTGTGCAGGCACACCTTCCATAGCCCCAACACTTTCCTGATCCAAGCTACCACGCACCAACTGTCCTTCCTCTATGGCCACTGGTGATGGAGTATGTGCAGGCATGGGATCTGTGTGCAGGGATGAGGGGAATATTGCTGGAATGGCAACCAATGGAACAGTTTCAGCCCCTGACAACTCTGGCTGTGCCTCAATCATATGTTCATCATCACTGCTAAAGTCTGTGGGGACACTAACATCAGATGTACCTCAGAAGGGCAACGCACCTACATCACCTGTGAGGGCAGACAAGAACTGTGCATTACAATTTATACAATAGACACACACACACACACAGACAGACAGACACACACACACACGCAAGTAATATGACAGAAGGCATGCAACATGCATGTGATATGGCAGATGGTATGCAGCGCAGACAATAATAGTGGCAGTTATACATCTCTGCATGTGATATGACAGAAGGCATGCAACATGCATGTGATATGGCAGACGGCATGCAGGGCAGACAATAATAGTGGCAGTTATCATACATCCCTGCATGTGATATGACAGAAGGCATGCAAAATGCATGTGATACAGCAGATGGCATGCAGTGCAGACAATAATGGTGGTAGTTATCATACATCCCTGGGTTGCACACAAGCCATGCCTGTGTCATATCAGACGGCATGCAAATTACACAGTCATAGTAGCAGTTATCATGCATCACTGTGTTACACCATGTAGACCAGCACAGGTTAACAGTACAGCTGCCTGATGTATGGCATATGACCTTGACAATCACATGTAGTATGACGTGATCTGCTGATGTGTGCAATGACATGCATACATGTTTAACACAATGGTGTCCTGTCAAATATACAGTGGGGTAATGGTGTCCCAATGCAGTTTTGTCTGTCCACCCTACAGATATACTGCACATTTAGCTGATGTGCATGGCCATTGCAGGGAATCATGAGGCATCTCTATTGCTATACAGTGTGAGTTACAGACACAGTTCATAGCCATGACTGTGTTCAGATACAATACATATATACTGTGGAATGTGACCCATGTCACTGAGGTGTATACACACTAAACCATGATGTGGAAGTTGTGACACAGGTCACTGAAGGGTATACAGATGACACCCCTGCACATCTGCAACCATATTGCTGCTGCCTGGCAAATATGGCCAGACATGGCAAACATGTCAGTACACTATGTCCCACATGACATCTGTGTACCACACACACACACACACACACACACACACACACACACACACACACACACACACACACACACGAGGAGCAAGTATGACATTGATGTCCGACACCAGCAAGGAGAAAATACTGTATCTGTGGGCTGATGTGGATAGTGTACAGGTGACTGCTGTCATGTTGTGACACTCTCAAGATGTTCAACACATCTTATGTGGTGGATTGATGTCACGCCTACACAAGATGTGCACAGGCCTGCAGGATGTCTAGTGTTCCACATCTACAATATAAACATTACACAAAGGCCATAGTTGGACCATGTGTAGCCATTGTAAGACAGGGTGTACACACAAGCACATCACGTCTACTGTATGTGTTGCTTCATGCCTCTGGCCATCCTCCATGGCCATGTGTGTTCATGTGTTGGCCAAATTATTGTGACGGGCATCTATTTCACATGTCTGTGTTGTCCCATGTGACATACACCTATATATGTCACATGCTCCACTGACGACAGGGTTATGCAGACAAAGGGTGGTATGTGGGTTATGTTTTCAATTTAGTTAGGCAGTGTTGCAGCCAGGCCACTAGATGTCATGGATATGTCAAGATAGCACATCACATTGTGTGACATTCATAGCAGGGCTATGATCCACACCAGTGAATCCTGTGGGCTGGTCATACTCCAGCCAACTGTGTAGTACCGTTTGTATTCCCCACATGTGTAGTTCTGATCTGTAGTACATGTCCTTACAGTGAACAGCACCTCCACCGTTGTATGCTCAGCTATCCACACATCTGGCAATGACAGTTTGTGAGGATTCATATCGGTGAGGTGATTCACATAGTTTGCAAGTGTTGCACATGGGTAGGCAGTGTGAGGCATTGCAGGTCCGACCTGTATATTGTGACAGGACCATACATTATGTGTACATGTTGTAAATGGCCACATGGCAGATAGAACTGTGCATTATGATGCCTGATAAATAATAACAGTCTCACCTGCAACGGGCTGCTGTTGAAGCAGAATGCCAGAGGTACCTAAATAAGAGTAACACAGCAGTATGAGCATTATCCACACCTGTATGATGGTTACAGGGTGCAATGTGCATGTTAACACATACACCAGTACATTAGACTATACTATGGTGTATGCACATGTGTGCATACACAGAGTAGCATACTATAGTATGTGGCATGTGTGTATACATGCCTTGCATATGATTTTACATGACATATTGTACAGTGGCACATGCAACTATATGGAATATAGTTGTTATAGGTGCAGTACTGACTTACCAGGCAACTCCAGGCTCAGTGGTTGAGAAACAAGCACCTCCACAATATCGGCTAAGGCTTGTGGATGTGGTTCTGCAGGTGTCCCCAGGTTGGCCAGTAGCTTCTCGGTACATGTGAGAGTGGGGGCTGGGTTGGTGGTCCACCACCATGCTGTTTTGCCCATCTAATGAGGTCTGTACAGTGTCTGCGCACCTGCTGGTATGTGCGGTTGTGGCCACCCACATCACTAACCCTCCTGTGAAGTCCATCCACAGGGCATCCCGCTGCTGTGCATCCTGTGGCACATGGCTGAACAGGATATCATGATTGTCAAGTAGGTATGGGATGAAAGCCTCATCCTCCAAGTGGGTAAAAGGGGGTAGCCTTGCATGTGGCATACCTGGAAGACATGATGGAGACAGGTCACACTAACTCACAGAGACATACAGAGCTACAGCTGAACATACATGTGTATCTCATTTATTACATTTAAATAGTTGTATTTGCAAATCTACATGACACACATGTGATACTCAATGGTGAGTGGATATTATCACCATACATGTGTGTGTGTCACCTGATTACATTGTCCATACTCCATGTGGATGCTGTCTTGATGTGGGCATGTCTATTTGCTTGTACTGGTGTTTTTACCTATCAGCACATGGCTGGATGTGTCCACATTAATGCAGTTGACCTTGATGCTGTGTATATGTCACATATAAAGACTTACACTGCCTTAACAGACATGACCTGTGACCCTGCAGACTTGCTCACATAAGGTTTTACATGTATGTGTTATGCCATATACATCTACATGGCACTGTAGAACAATTCAACATCCTGCCATGTATAACCTGTGTTGTACATGTGATACACATGGAACACTAGCTAGCCAGATGGTACTTGCAGGGATGGATATCAACTATAGCATGTACAGTCAAAGTCAACTAGTAGGCTATATGCCATGGGCCATGTATGAATCTAGGATAAAAGGTTACTTGGTAGTAGCTGACAGGCGGGTCTCTGGGGCCAGGTGGAGCAGTGCCACATTATTGATCCACAGGGTTAATGATACATTTACCATGCGGTCATCACACCATGTCTGAGAGGGGAGCGATGTGCAGCTTTGACGGACAGGAATGCATAGTATGGCAGGACTATGTAAAGTATATGGGACAAGGGTCTGTCCAGCATGTGGAAGGTGGATGTCCATGAAGTATGTGTCTGAGATCAGGATGTGTACTTGTAGCATGTCCAACATCAGTGGTTGGACATGGATTTATTCAGGGTATGCATCATGCTACATAGTGGAGATGGGGGATGGGAAGGCTGGTGTAGGCCATCTGCACATGGCCAATACACCTTAAAGGAAATATGTGATCTGATATGGGTCACTTGAGTATTGTGTATGGCTGGACAATGATCTCTATATTCATGGATGGCACCTTGTCATTATTAGGGTTGCCACATATGACTACCTGACAGGTGTGGTGATGTAGCTATCACAGGAAAGACAACTGCCCAGCTGCATCCCTTACACACAAGTGTCTATTATGTTGACCGCTGCCTAGGTAGTAGTTCATGGGTACAGGGTTATTAACATAGGGGTGACAATGCAATATGTAGCTGTCAGATTGTGGCCATATGTCACACACACTTCTGCTACAAAGCCATTTCTGTATGTGGTCCACAACACTCTTGAGTCAGCTATTGCTCCTAGGTCATAATCATTCGCATACTTCAATAGGCAGATGCCTTCTGTTTGTCTGTGAGGTATGGACTAAATTGAAGGGGGATACAATTAATTAACTCTGTCTTACTGTAGGTGCCACTGGTGTGATGAGCATGTATTATTCAGACAACTTCTGTTGTGTTGGTTCTGCCAGTTGTCCCATTGCAAAATACTCCTGAGACATAGGAATGTACATCTAGTATACCGAGTGTAGGTGGATCACAGTATGGGTGATGATGTCCTATGACCAGGCAAGGTTATGATATGCAGTGTGAAATCAACCTTACTGTCATCTACATCTGTACTGCTGACATCAATTATTTGATCAAGGTTCATGGCCTTTCAGACCAGACTCAGCACGGTAGTAGTGCAGTACTTCCCATTATCAGTGGTGTCTCCCCCTTTGTGGGCTGTCATACCTGTTGGTGTGCACCATTCAGGGTGTACACAGCCTGACATGGAGCTATGTTTTATATGATGTGTATGTGGAGAGCATCTTGTTTTGCCATATGTGTATGATACAACCTGTGATGTGGACAGGTCCCATGCAGCCTGAGTGCAGCTTGTACCTGCATAGTTGTGGGTACAGAGGCCCTGTGGTGTACATGGATATATGATTGTGTACCTGTTGGAGGGGGGGCAGTGTGTTTATGTTATCCAAGACCCTATCTGGATTGCTTATTCATGCTTAGCACTTGTTCAGAACTTGTAAGCACTACGTAAGCTACTAATTACTATAGCACTCAATCTTCCTCATTGCTAGAGGTATACTGGTTTTGTACATACAATTCTCACTTGCTTAGAGTAAAATAGCTCTTGTACTCACTTTCCTCACTTATCTATGGGAAATTAGTTTTATATTCAGGCATGTCCAAGAGTCAACTGCCAGTGTTCTCTCCTGTCTATCTGATGAATCTGGACATCTTGAGGAATGTACACATTGCCTCATGTACACAGACAACCCTTTCCACCTACCACCCAACACTACAACCTGTGAGAGATGCACTTATCTAGCCAAACTGGAGGTAAATCTCTCTCCAACCAAGCCTGACCCTGACAGTCATGTGGAGAAGGTAAACATTCGCACCACACCACACTTATCACATAGTCACACTGAATTTACACCACCATTACCGGAGAAAACTACTTGTGTACCAACTCATTAGCTCAACGCTTTCTGGAATTCATAAACACCAATGCCCTGGATCAACATATCCACACACCCACCAGGGGCAACAATATCCTAGACCTAGGCATTACCAACCTGAGTGACTGGTGTTCCACACCTGAAGTCAACTCCTCGTTGGTCCGATCCGACCATGAGTTGAACACCATTGATATCCACATTCCGCCCCCACCCCCCATAAAGGGAACCACAGTATAATATGTCTACAAAGCCAACTTCATGCTTCTTAAGTCAGACGTGGTGAACGTCATGACACCCATGCAGATGGACAATACTGTTAATACTGCTAAATCCTACACAAATACACTCTATAAGCATTTACACAAGTGCATGGGTTGTGCTATCCCAAACAGAACCAAGACACTATACTCATAATTAAGGATACCAATCTGGTGGTCCCCTGCCATACACAAACCGTACTACAAGAGGAAGACACTGTTGCAAATGAGAGTACAATCCCATGAGTGGAGGAGCTCCCTGGTCTGCCTCAGTAAGAAGGTGAGATCCCTTATAAGATCCTCCAAAGCTAGCTATGAAAACAAAACCGCCACTAATTCCAACAAAAAAACAAAGCATTCAATAGCTATGTCAAATATCTCAATGTCAACACCTAGATCTGCTCTGAGTTACAGCACAAAGGCATGAACATTACAGAACCAACTGATATTGCCAACATCCTGGCAGATAGGTTCAGTGCTACCTTTCCCCCCTTCCTCTCAAAGCTGCACACTCTAAAGCCAATATCACAACATCCATGGGACCGGACAACATCACAGGCTGCATTTTACATGAACTTCAGAATGTACTGGCTCCCCACCTACGCAACAAGTTCAATAATAGCCTTGCATCAGGCTTAGTGCCCCCTGAATGGTGCACAGCAACAGTTATCCCACTCCACAAAGGTGGCGCCACAATGGACCACGGGATCTATTGCCCTATAGACCTGACTAGCCTGGTCTGCAAGGCTATGGAGCACATCATGGATCTCAGTCACACAGACATTGGGTACCGCCAAACCTTTGACCCCTCCCAGTTTGGCTTTGTTAAGGGCAGACCATGCCTCTTAAATCTGGTGGACTTCTTAGAGACAGTTACCAAGGCATTAGATGAGGGTAAGGAGGTCCACACAGCCAAACTAGATCTCTCAAAGGCTTTCAACACCATTCCTCATTCTGGTATTATCAACATACCTATCCGCCTGAACATTAACCCCTACATCATGTGATGGTTTGCAAAGTGGCTCACGGACAGAACCCACACAGTGGGAGTTGCATACCCTAGGTCCGACTGTATACCAGTTACAAGTGGCATCCCCCAGGGCTCAGTCCTTGGAACCCTCATGTTCGGTATATAATTCTCTGATATACAGGCAAGCAAATGAGGGCTTTGGCTGAAAAGGTTTGCAGACGACTGCAAACTAGGGGACATAATTGTTTCCCCAGCTGTTACAGACACCCTCTGGAAGGGTCGCACTGAGACGGATACCTGGTGTCAATATCATGGCTTCAAGCTGAATGCCAAAAAGTGCATAGTCATCCGCTCTGGATATAACTAATTACCCGCAGACTACCACATAGGTGCTAGTCCCCTACATACAGAAAAGGTAATAAGGGATCTGGGAACTCCAGTAGATAGCAATCTCTCCTTTGATACCCATAATGACAAGGTGATTAGAATACCCTTCTACGTGGCCCCCCTAATCTCTAATGGGTTCGCATCCAGATCAAAGGAGGCCATTGTGCCTCTCTACTCATGACTTATTAGACCCATTAAAGGATACTACACTCCATTTGGGATTTACCTTACAAGACAACTGCAACAGCTTGGAAGACCACAACAGTACCACACCAAGTGGATTACTGACCTCAAACAGATGACCTATGCAGCCCAACCTAAGAAACTCCAGCTGTACCCAGTTGCATACCGCATACTCACAGGTGATCTCTGCTTGACATACAAGGCCCATGTACAACCCAGTATTGCTGGATATGCTCCACCTAAACAGAGGCTCCTGAAAACCACATGCTCTAGGGATTTACACCTAACCACAACGATGACTAGGACGTGCTGGATGGATAGATTCCTGACCCGGACACTCCCCATGCTTTGGAACATGATTCCAATGTACATCAGGCAGGGCCCCTCACTAGCACTCTTCAATGGAAACCTTGACGTGTGGATGGGAGACAGACGTACCCCAGGGATCACTGCAGTGGCTCTGCTGAACAGAGGCACAGGGAACTAATGGCTCTGCCATTCAGAGGCACAGGGAACTAACCTATGGGGGTGGCGAAAGCCAACACACTCTAACTAGGCTTATAAATACCCTTGGTATGACAGCCTAGTACCTACCTTTGCACTTATTACATGTCTTATGTGCATGGATAGTTAACTAGCTCTTCCATTTTACTTTGCTATCATGCTGATAAACTGCCGGGTGACTAAAAGTCATATGTATCCTGTTATTGTGTATTGTAAATGCAAATAGACATAAATAATGTTTGCCTAACATAACAGTAATGCTATGTAACTTGTAATACATATCTACCTACAATACTGTACATTACACACATATTGGCACAATATTGCACAATGCAAATTGCAAATCATAACTGCACAGTGGGCCAACCTTCAACATGTTGTTCTCAGTAATACACCCATACATATGGCTACTGTTACAATATATCAACATATACTATCCCCTGTTATAGCACATACTTGTTGGACCAGCCCTGCCACTGACAGCAGCTGGTAAGGAATATTTGTGTTCAAAGCCCTTATATAGCATCCCTTGTGGTGTATGTGGTGTTTGCCTTGTGACCTACAGCAGTACTCACAAATACTACAAGAGTTACTATGCTCAACAATACATGACTACAAGATAACTGTTTCCACTATATGGATTGCGTGCACTTTAAATATTACAGAACAGGTACTAAATACACAGACATACTGACTGTTCTACATACCTTATTAGTAACGTGAGGTGTCATTGACTGTTGATTCATTCCTTTTCAGTTTGTGTTTCAATCTTCTTTGTAACATTCTGCTGGTATATACGGATGGTTTGAATGTGTGATAAGCCATCCTTTTCTAGTTAAACATCGGTAACATGTGGTATCCTGACCACCAATTGGTGTTCCAAAGTAGTTATTTAGATGCACATCAGCTGTGCAGCTACGACATTAGCCGATACCATGGCAACAGTGGTGTATAACCGAGTACTCCTTTTGGGCGTTGCCCGTTTGCCTTACTTTCAAGGAAGATAGCCTGGATGTGTTGTTTGTGATGTATTTCAGCAGCTATATGGAGACAGACAGAGATATATTAGCTTCATGACTCCCAGGGATTGTGTGTAATGCCTAGATGATTTTGTTCTACATGTGAGTACAGCTGTTACATTTCAGAACATTGCTGCTTATGCAGGGTTTGTTTGTACCTGATACTTCTGCAGATGTTTAAGTCTGGCAAGGATGATTGGGCAGCTCATGGCTGTATGGCTATGCATGAACTGTTATGTGGTTTACAGTGTGCTCACCAGACATCCTTGATTTGGTGTACATGTGTATCATACTGTGCTGTTACTCAGTAGTTGGTAACACATCCCAGTGTACACACAACCCTCTGAAACTGGATTAATGCAAACAAACCCTGTAACATCAGCAGCTGTTCCATTGTATAACAGCAACTATTTCACATAGGGCCATGTTAGTGTGTCTCTGACAAGGTATGTTAAGGCTTCTGCAGATGTTGTACAGTGAGTGAATAATTTGTGATGTTATTACAGTTTGTATTGTAATTTGTTTGGGTGTGGGGGTGATGTTGGTGGGTGTGCATAGCAGATGCAGGTGTGTAGGAACTGCTTTTTTACATAATTGATATGTGCGTGAGGGTTCCTTCCCTATTTGAACACCTATCCTTTAGTGGACTAATACTATGGTAATTGCAGGCTGATTCATTAAGGCACTGTTAAGTGGTTCCTGTATAGCATGTAGGTGATGTTAGTCCTTGAATCCTTTCGGCAATACATCAGAATGTAATAAAGTGTTGCTACATGAAAGCTGTGTATTTCTGTCATAGCTATTTGCAGTCATTGTAGTTGTGTTGGTGACTGACCCTCTTTGACTAAAGTTGCCACCTTTTCATATGGCCATAGTGGGACATTTTCGGGACACACATCAGAATTTTCAGGCCGACACAAACCCACGGTCAGTACAAGGGATATAACTTTCCTTTCTTGCCTAAATATAAGCTTTTTCTTGTAGCAGTTTAGTTGCTTATCCTGTTTCTTGTAACATGTAGATATTTTAGATACAGAAAGAACTATCGTATGCAACTATTACATTACATATGGGACATAGTTATGTCCTACAATCCCAGGACATTTGCCACGTTTAATATATTTGGTCAGGACACAACCGCCCAAAGAGGGATTGTCCCCCGCAAAGTGGGACAGGTGGTAACACTATTATTGGCTCATGTACATAGCACATAATTGTAATAGCGTATAGGCATATACTTTCCATATCCTTTGTTCATAAAGGTTGTTAATGGTGGAATGTGTGATTGCTATGGTCCATGTTATACTCATATATGAACACTTCAACCGCTGTATACAGGATATCTATGGAATCCCAACACCACACAGTTCTGACGCCCACAGTACCGGGCCCAGACTCCCATACCCCACATTACCAACAGAAACAGTAACTCACAAAAGTAACACAAACATGGTTCATAGGTTCATAGGTTCATACTAGGCTATCTGCCCTAGGGCATTTATAAGCCTAGCCAGAGTGTGTTTGGCTTTCGCCACCCATTTTAAATTAATTTTGCTATGCCTTTTTTTTGAGGTTAGTATACTGTGCCTCTGTCTAACAGTGACACAGAAGTGATAGCCGGGGTAAACCTACGATCTCTCATCCACTCATCAAGATTCCTCTTGAAGAGAGTCAATGTGGGACTCTGCCTAACCTGGACTGGGATTTTATTCCAGAGTGAAGGGAGCCTCTGGGTTATGAATCTGTCCCTCCAGCATGTCCTATTTATTTCAGTGCTGAGGTTCAAGTTTCTCGAGCGTGGCTCGATGGGATTTGGATTTTCTGAGGTGCAGCATGTCCATTAATTCGGTTGGACATGGCTTTATACGTCAGGCACAGATCGCCTCTGAGCAGGCGGTATGCCACTGAGTAGAGCTGGAGTTTCTTTAACTGGGCAGCATATGGCATCTGTTTGAGCCCTTTGATCCTCTTGGTGAGGTACTTTTGGGGTCTTTCCAGTTGCTGCAGGTGTCTGGTAAGGTACATCCCAAAGGGCATTGTACTCAATTATGGGCCTGATGAGGGATGAGTAAAGAGGTACGATGACCTCCCTTGATCTAGATGTGAATCCCTTCATGATTAGGTGGGCTATATAAAATGTTTTTCTAACCACTTTGGCCACGTGGTTGTCAAATGAGAGATTGCTATCAACTTGGGTCTCCAGGTCCCTAATGACGACTTCTGTACTTAATGGATTACCACCTATGTGGTAATTTGTGGGCACTTTGTTTTTGCCAAAGGGGATGACTATACACTTTTTGGCATTTAGCTTGAAGCCATGGCTCTGGCACCAGTTGTCTGTTTCTATGAGGCCCTTTTGGAGGATGCTTGTGTCGGCTGGAGAGTTGATTATGGCGCCCAGTTTGCAGTCATCTGCGAACTTGGTCAGCCACAGTCCTTCCGTGTTGGCCTGTACCGCCGAGAAATATATACCGAACAAGAGAGGTCCCAGGACTGAGCCTTGTGGGACGCCACTTGTAACTGGTTTGGAGTCTGACATGGCTCCAGCAATTCTAACCATGTGGGTTCTGTCCTTGAGCCAGTTTGCAACCCATCTAGTGACATAGGGGTTTATATTTAAGCTGGTGAGCTTATCTATAATGCCCGAGTGGGTATTGTATCGAAGGCTTTTGCGAGGTCCAGGTAGGCTGTGTGGACCACCTTCCCTCATCAATGGCCTTGGTGACTGTTTCAAAGAAATCGACCAGGTTTAAGAGGCAGGATCTGCCCTTAACAAAGCCAAACTGGGTAGGATCCAGTGTCTGTAGGTCCCCAATATCTTTATTTATGAGGTCCATGATGATCCTTTCCATAGCTTTGCAGACCAAGCTAGTCAGGCTTATGGGCGATAGTTTCCAGGATCCGTTGAGGCACCACCTTTGTGGAGAGGGACCACTGTTGCTGTACGCCACTCTTTGGGTACATATCCTGTAGTAAGGCTAAGATTGAACAGTAGTTTTATGTTTGGGTTTAGCTCTTCTTGGAGTTCATGTAGACGCAGCCCGGGACACCATCTGGTCCCATTGATGCTGCGTTTTTTGCTTTGGAGAGGGCTCTTACCTGAGCATCTGAGATGTCAGGGGCAGCACTCTGGTGGGATAGTTATTCGTCCTTTTGGTGGGAGGGGGGAGAAGTTTGCACTGCACCTGTCAGCTAGGATGTTGGCAATGTCTGTGGGCTCGGTGTATTTTTTGTCATTTTGGACTAATTCTGAGCATATCTGGGAATTCCCACCCAGGTTCCTAACATAACTAAAGAAAGCCTTGTGATTATCCTTAGTGTCCTGTGCAATTTTTCTCTCGAAGCTGGCCTTAGACGATTTTATGAGTGCCCGTAGTTTTTTGCTAATACTGATCAGAGATGTCTTCCCTTTTTGGGATTTTGCTCTATCATGTAGTAGCTTCCTCCTTCTATTGTATAGTTTGTTTATGGCTGGGGTCCACCAGACAGGACGTCTGCCTTTGGAGGATTGGGTCTTGGTTTTATTTGGGATTGCATGATCCATGCATTCCTGAATGTGTTCATAGAATGCGTTTATAAAGGATTCTGCGGTCTGGGCCTTATTTTCCACAGGCCCGGGGGCTTTGAAGGATTTCGCCTCGGTTTTGAGGCGTGTGAAATTTGCTTTAGAGAAGTTTTTCACTGTGGTTTTCTGGGCAGGGGGTGGGGTCGGGATATGAATATCCAGTGAGATTAGTTTATGGTCTGATCTTACCAGTGAGGGATACACTTCTGGTCTAGAGCATAGTGTCCCCATGTTGGTGATGATCAGGTCCAGTATGGTTTCCCCTCTTGTTGGAGTGGTAACAAGTTGTTCCATAGCATTTGAGTTTATAAATTCTAGGAACCTTTGGGCTAGGGTGTTGGAGCTAGAGTAATGCTCCCAGTCTATGTTTGGGTAGTTGAAGTCGCCCAATATAATGGTGTTTGGAGAGACCTTCATATTTTCCAGTATTCAAAGGAAGGCCAAGTGGGGTTCCTGTGTTTGGGAGGGTGGTCTGTAGCAGGCTATAAACTGGAAGGCAGTTTTACCCACATTTAGTTGCACATGGATAGTCTCTGATGCTTCGTGCTGTGCCACCAACCTGGAGGTGTGGGTATCTTTGACAAATATTGATACTCCCCCTCCTTTTGTGGTTTGGTCCAAGTTTTGGGGCAAAAGCATCGTATGAGCTATAACCTGGTAGTGCTGGCCTGCTCTCGGCAGCCTTGAACCAGGTTTCTGTTACTGCACAGATATCGATGTTCTCCATGCTAAGGAGAGTTTCGAGTGCGTGCATCTTGAGGTTTAGACGTCTGGCGTTGAGTAGCATTACTCTTAGTTTCTTATCCCTTGTGATACCTATGGAGGTGGGTTTGTCTTTTGAGCCTTGCCTAAAAAAGGCACTATGGGGGTAGCAAGAGCCTTTGCCAATATCCGAAAGCCCAGGGGTGACAGGTGCAAGCCGTCCCTAGCGAAGCATCGTGGCTTGTCGAGCATGTCATCCCAGGCTGAGAGGCATTGGATCCTCTTTGAATGACACCAACACTTAAGCCAATTGTTGAAATTGATCATCTTGTCTTTATATTGTGGCATCATTCTTGGTGAGGGTAAGATGCTACTCAAGGTCAGGGTCATACCGGCCTGGGCTACATGCTCAGAGAGCTCCTCTATGTCTCTTTTCATGTAGCCCAGGGAGGTACGTCTCAGGTCATTCACACCAGCATGGACAATGACTGAGTCATATTTGTACTTGCCTTGGAGTGACCTGAGTGCTTGTGTTATGTGGCGGATCCTAGCGCCCGACAGGCAGCTCACCGTGACCTTCTCCTTGTTCAGCCTGGTGAGCGGGACGTCAGTGTGCTTGACGATAGTCACCTATTACAAGTGCATCAGGTGTGTTGTTTAGCCTTAAGGGCTGTGACTGTTCGGCACACTGGCTTTGTGAGCTATGTGTTGCACGTGTTTTGTTTTGGGGTAGCGGTTGCTTGGGTGTCTGCTTTGGAGGTCTCTGCTGCTTAGGCAGATTTTTATTTAGAGCCTCCGAGTATGTTTTTGTGTGTTTATGTGTTTGGTTTGTTGTCGTGGTCGGTCTATGTGAGACTGGAATTGTAGTGAGTGTGGTTTCCTTCTCCTCCTGACTGGTTATGCCAGTACTGAGTTGAGAGAGCTTAGCCTCCAGTTTGGCTATATGGTTGCATCTCTCACATGTGTTGGAATTTGTTGGGAGGAGGAGAGGGTTGTCTGTGTACATGAGGCAGTTGTAACATTGCCTCAAGATTCCCAGATTCACCAGCTGGACCGGAGAGGAGATTGACAACTGACCTTTGGACATGCTAGAATAGTATTGGGAATTCCTTTATAATTGAAAAAAGGGCCATTGGGGAACACGGTACTCAAGGGGAGTTTGTGAGGGTGTAGCTCTTTAATTTTTAGAGCTGACTTATATAATTGCTTTTAGTGAGCAAGTGCCAGGTAACTTAAATGCAATGTGTTACAGGTAACTTAAATGCAAAAACGACAAACAGTAACTTTCTTTCAAGTGAAACAAGGAAATAAGTACAGTAAGCAATGCAGATATCACTAGGGATCCACAGAAGTGCTAAAAGGCCGCGTTTTAGGTGGAATTAGCGTTTCAGGAAATAAACAAACAACAAGCATACAAATAAAGCTAGATTCAGCAGGCCTGGATCTAGTCTATGCTACAGCAAACAAGGTGTACCAATTTCAGTAAGAAACAGTTAGAATATGCAGGCACTATAAGCCTCTAACCAGAAATTCCCTGCTCAGAAGGGCAGAGTCCAGCCTCTCCTCCCACAAGAGTGCAGACCGCAATCCTTCTTAACGTAAAATAACTGGCCTGAAGCCCAAGTGCTTAAACCAGAACTAATACACTTTTAGAATAACAGACACTGAGCTCTCAATCAGCAGTTCCCAACTTAGAAGGATGTAAGCTACCTGTCCTGCCACCACAGTGCAGGCCACAAACCTTCCTAATGTAAAACAACTGGTCTGAAGCCCAAGTGCTTAATCCAAAAGACTTAGAAATGATAGCTACACTTTAATCAAGTTACTACCAGTAGTAATAAATACAACTGAATACTTTAAAGAATGCCTGGATTAGTGCTCAAGTTATACAAACAAAGCTAGATTCAGCAGGCCTGGATCTAGTCTATGCTACAGCAAACGAGGTGTACCAATTTCAGTAAGAAGCAGTTCAAATATATAGGCACTATAAGCTTTAACTAGAAATTCCCAGCTCAGAAGGACAGAGTCCAGCCTCTCCTCCCACAAGAGTGCAGAACACGAACCCTCTTAATGTAAAATGTGCACATGTGACATAGTATACCTTAAACACAGCTTGCATATATAGGTAGTATTCCACAGAATAATAAACATGTAGAACACACAACCACTGAAATGTGCATTAATCACCCTTGCACTGTGGAATACTACCTATATATACACACACGCACACACAAACACACTGCTACCCACCACATCCATACAAACCATCCTACACTACGTATGAGCATGTGGCCAAGCCTGTCTACACTCCCATGTAGATGTCTGTGCCCCCCACACCCCCACTTCAATAATCTACCTCCTAGATCACAAAAACAGACGCACTAAGCTAACCCACACCCAAACATTACAGTCGCCCCAAGAACACAAACCACAATCAGAACACACACTTACACACACTACAGCCCTCAGAAACACACTTACACACAGTAACCTACCTGAAATGCAACACCAGAAGCACTAACTGTCCCTTAACATCGTGATTTTAAACCTCACACATCTGGTGTTTCGGTACTGTGTTCTTTCGGACCTTAAGCCTCGGGATTATGCCCATTGGTATGTCAAGCAGTCGGTATGTTGTAGGTATCCCATTTATATGTACCTCCATGGTTATGTAGATGTTGTTAATCTATCTATATATCTACATATATATGTATATCCCCATATATCGACATATCTCGCTCTCTCTCCCTCTCTCTCTCTCTATATATATATATATATATATATATATATATATATATATATATATATATATATATATATATATATATATATACATATATGATGTGTGTATATATATATATATATATATATATATATATATATATATATATATATATATATATATATACATATAAAACATACACCTTTCATTGGGTACATGCCGGTTTATCCTATTTCCACACATTCCTACCTTTTGTGTTTTATCCTGTCAGTATACACAACTGCCATTGGTACATCTCAGGTAGCTCAGTGGTATGTTATTGTGAAGATTGTGTACATGGTTGCGTGTTCTAATCCTGGCAGTGGTGGTTTACCTCTCAGAGCAGGCACTGGTAGTGCAAGGGTGATTAATGCACATTTCAGTGGTTGTGTGTTCTACATGTTTATTATTCTGTGGAATACTACCTATATATGCGAGCTGTGTTTAAGGTATACTATGTCACATGTACACATCTGAGAAGATTTCTGTCAGGGATACTCCCCATTATTTGGAACTACATCCCTAATTACATTATACAAAATCCCTCACTAACACTCCAGGGAAGCCTTGCAAAGTGGGTGGGGAACAGTGGATACACCCCAGTGATCCTGCAGTTGGCTTTGCTCCACAGAGGGATAGTTAGTTAATCGATGGGGTGGCGACAGCAGACACTTTTTGTCTATACTTATGAGTGGCCTCGGGCAGTTGGGCATGTACCTACCTATGTATCTATGAACCTCTATATACAGTATGGACACATGCTGATAGCTTAATTTACTGTTCAGGTATTGGCTTACCTTGTGCCAATGGCAGTTGTGTGTACAATAGTTGAGGGCTACATATGTAGGATGCACACAGTAGACAACATATACATGACAATTTAGAGGTGGTCATGTGTGTGTGCCTTCCATGTTTGCTATGTGTGCAGGTGGAGAAGTGGGTCACTCCATGAGTTCCTACACTGTCAGTGTGTGTGCTATAAGTTCCCTCTTTGCCAAGGCATGGTCATACTCGGCACACCTCCGTCTGCCTACTGGGGCTAGCACAGGGTGTTCGTGGTCTGAGTCCCTCTGTGCCTGTGGGTCCCTTGACAATGGTGGTGGGCTGTGAGAGCCTTCACCATTCTGTCCCTGCTGCAGCTATTTCCGCAGGATCATATTGTGTAGCATGGCACATACTATGAAGATGTGGTCACACGTGCCTGGAGAGTACTGCAAGACTCCACCAGATATATCCAAGCAACAGAACCAGGATTTCAGCATCCCAAACACACGCTCTATGATGATTCTGGTTTCTGCGTGTGCCTCATTATGGCGTTCTTGTGTGGCTGTGTATGCATTTCTGATGGGAGTCATCATCCATGGTTCCAGTGCATAGCCAGCATCCCCCACCAGGTGGCCATATGGGATGTCCCCCCCTGGCAAATACCTGATACAGCTGTGAGGCATGGCAGATGTGGCAGTTGTGATAGCTTCCAGGGCTGCTAGAACACACATCCATGATAATGCCCTGAGCATTGCACATGACTTGGCAGTTGATGGAGAGGTATCCCTTGCAGTTTATGTAGCGCCTACCCTGCTCACTGGGTGGTGACTTGATGAGTATGTGCGTGCAGTCTATTGCACCCAGTACCTCCAGGTAGTCTGCCACATGGTGGAAGAGACGCATATTGCTGGCCAACTCCTCCTGCATTTGGGGGAAGTATATGTGCTCATTGGCATGTGGTAACATGGGATCCAGAAACTGGTTGAGTACCCTGGATGCTGATGCCTGTGAGATCCCCATGATATCCCCAGTTGGCCTTTGGAAGGTACCTGTGGCTAGTAATCTCAAGCTTACACATACCTTCATGTCCACTGGGATGGGTTCCGCTCTGCTACTTCTGGCTCTGAGGTATGGCCGGCACAGCTCAACAAGTTGCTGTATGGTGTCCCTGTCCACCCTGTAACAGTCTACTATCTCCAGATCATGTAGCCCCTGGTAGGTTACCCTGGGTCTGAACACTCTTCTCCTCCTTCGGTGCCTGAGATGGTTATCAGCATCATCATCCACACCACCGTCAGTCTCCAACACATGCTGGTGAGTCAAAGTTCTAGCGGCCCCTAACATGTACATATTAAAAGTTCCCTGCCTGTGTACACCAATGGTACAGAGTGTCTGGGAATACACAGGTGTGTGTGTGGAGCTTTCACACCTTATACTATTGTGTAATGGATGATGCTGGCGTAATTGGGTGTGTTTGTACAATTCCAGCTGTGGGGTATCTTAATTATTGGTTTTACATCAGGTACTGCTATTGTGTGGCCTTTGGCGTTGACTTACGCTTGGCTGCCATGATTCATCTATTGCCCTTTACTTGAATTTTCAACCCGATTCCCCTCCCATTGTCAGGCATGCATCCAGCTGCCGGCTTTCTTGTTTTGTACTTTCACAGCAAAGGATTGTGTTGGGAAATGTGCTATGTAGCTAATCTACTACAAGTTTGCTTTGTTCTGCTATGACAGTTCTCTTTTCTTTGCTGTACGGTACCTCCCCTTTCCTGTTCTGCAGGTAGCTGCTAGCAGCCTTGTTAGCTGTTGTCAATGGCCCACTGTAAGTTCCTAGTTGTTAATTACTCATTTGTACTCCAATTACCATGCTGCAGCATTTCCTTATTGTCTTCCCATATCCTTCCTGTTTCAGCTGTGGTGCATGCCACGCAAAGCCATTTACCGGGTTCCGAGTGCGTTTTCATCCACATTCACATGCACTTTCAGTTACCTTGTGTGCTCTCAGCTAAGCAAAGCTATGGCTACTTCCACACCCCTATCCAGCAGCTTTGCTTAGCAACAGGCAACCCGTATTAGCAATGATCCAATGTGCTTATAGCTACGGTGGGGCACCCCTCTCTTGATGTCATGTTTACCTCCAGGCCACTCCTCGATGTTGTACCACTACGCCGTGTGGTACATTCTTACACCGGCGGGGCATTTACGATTCAGTATTACTTGACTCATTTGCATGGCATTGACTAGTAATTCCTAGTTACCATGCAGAACACTATTACAGACCCTTAGCAACCCTTGCGCCATGGTTGTGGTGTAGCATGTGTGCCATTGGCTATTATGGGAAATTTATGAATTGTGTTACATTGCAGTTTTATGACATCTAAATATATTTTCCTTGTGATCCCGTTTGCACACAGATGCACTGCAGTTTTACTTTGCGTTAGTGTGGCCATGACATTAAATGTTATTTTTATGTGTTGTGCATGTTGCATGTTTTTTTATGCCATTGGCTATATATTTAGCCATTGGCATATATTAACATTATAATACGTAAGTTTGGTTCACTTTCATGGCTCTGATTTTATGTTTGACAAAATGTAAACCAGTTTTTTTTGGTTTACATTTCTTCATGCTTACGCTATGCCTGCACCACTTCATGAATCGCTATATACCTTCATTTGCATGCTACACTGCTGCGCATGGAGTAATTAGCATACATGCACTGGGAGCTGCGCAGCACTGGTGTACGCTGGTAGTGCACTTGGAAACAGCTCATACCTGAATCAGTCGGCGGCCATATTTGGCGCTAGATCGCCGATGCTACTCCGGCGTCTGGCACAAGCTTCATGAATCCCGGGGACCATCTTTATATATTAATTTATTTGACAGTAGAAAATGTTGGAGAGTGATTCCTGGAATGTAAAGGGGATTCAATCAATGGATAAAAGGAACTTTTTTCTTCACCTCACTTTGAAATCTAAAGCAAGCATAATCCTGATTCAGGAGTCTCACCTGATGGATGATCAGTGGTTAAAAGTTGGGGAGTAAAAATGGATTAATACATGGGATTCATGAAGCTTGCTCCAGGCGCCGGAGTAGCGTCGGCGATCTAGCACCAGATATGGCCACCGACAAACACAGTACCAACACTGCCCTTCTCTCCTTCTTACACACTATAAATCTCGCCTGTGACTCTGGTAAAATAGTATCAACAGTTCTCCTGGATTTATCCAAAGCCTTCGATATCATCTCCCACACCCACCTACTAAACCATCTTTCCAATCTTAATCTCCCCCACAAGACCCTTTCCTGGTTCTCCAGCTATCTCTCAGATAGGTCTCAGGCTGTAAAATGGGGACAAGGCACCTCCACCTTCCTTCCAACCCCTACTGGGGTACCCCAAGGATCCATACTTGCCCAGTGCTATTCAACATCTTTATAAACGACTTTCACAAAGCCATACCCAACACCAGAATTGTGCAATATGCAGATGATTCTACTTTAATTTGCTGTGCTTCAAACCTAGCTGAGCGCCAATCAGTGACACAAACTGCTTTCTCAACCACCGAAAATTGGATGCTCCAAAATCACCTCTCACTAAATGCCAACAAATCCAAAATTCTTCTATTTTCCCCCTCCAAAACTTCCCTTATTGATAAAAACCTACTCCAAATTATCAGCCAAAACAACTCCACCATAGAGATTGTTCCCTCCGCCAAACTTCTTGGTGTTACCATTGATGAACATTTGAAATTCAATACTCACATTCATCAAAACATTAAGAAAACCCATATAACACTTGGTTTATTTTACAGAAACAGCCACTTCCCCTCCCCTTCCACCAGACTAACGCTAGCCACTACCTATCTATTACGCTCTCTCCTGTACAGTGCTCCTCTATTTACTAACTTATCCACCACTCTCTCCTCTAAACTGGAAACCTGTTACAATAAAATCTCTAAATTTGCAACCAAAGCCAAATCCTCCTCCTATCATTGTTCTTCCCTTCATTCATTAAATTGGCTTGAACTCCCCAACCATCTAGACTATTTCCAAATCACCACAGCCCACAGATTATTGTTCCACCCTACCACGTGCCCTGCACTAACCAATATTCTACTACCTTATACACCCCACAGAACCCTTAGATCTACCCACCAAAACCTAATCTCCGTCCACAAACCCAATCGTCCTGCTGGTCAGCTTCTGCTATCCTTATCCTTAGCTAAAAAATGGAATTTGCTCCCTTCTTCTCTAAGGACCTGTGACAACTTTGAAAACTTTAAAACTCAACTACATTCCTATCTTTATTCAAACAGGAAATGCAAGTGTTCTCTTTCTCCCAATCCACATATGCTCTCCTCCACTTATACTCCTGGCTAACTTTCACATCAAACTAACCTTACACTCAAATGTGGATATTATAAATTACAATTTTGTAATATGTAGCCGTGATGCTGTGTGCCTGCCTTTCTTGCCTAAATGAAATTGTAACTGTTTTCTTCTTCTGAATTCTACCTGTTTTAAAGTTTGTAAAGCAATTATTCTTTGTAATAATTCTTGTAACTAAACTATGTATTGCGGAGCTTTTCTCCCCGGGCCTCCACTGAAAATGGGCTCCCTGAGCCCAGTGGACCTCCTCGGTCATCAAACTGGAATAAATAAAATAAAAAATTAAACAAAATGTTACTTCTGGTAAAAACACCAATAGTGCAGGGATGGCCATTATAATCAAGAAATCTTTCCTAGCTAACATACTACAATGCGATGTAGACATGGAAGGAAGATGAGTGTTATATAACCTGTAAAAACCCTTCTATAAAGAAACTGATTCTGATACTAAACATCTATGCCCCATACAGTAAACAACAACACTTTTTTATGTCGCTGTATAACATCTTATCTGCATTCAAGAATCATTATATAATCATAGAAGGTGATTGGAATGCTTATCAGGACCCTGTTGCAGATAGATCAAATTCTACTAAGCTATACAATACTCAAGCAACCACTGCTCTAACTGAACTGAAAAATGATTTTAAACTATTTGATCCTGTTAAACATAATAACAATAACACAAGAGAAAGATTTACATTTTATTCCCAATGCCACAAAATGTGGTCTAGAATTGATTTCTTCCTAATCTCCAACTTAGTAGTGAATATGAACATCAAATGCTACATTAACACCAGATTCTTTTCTGACCACTCAAAAATTCCATTAATTATTAACTGGTTTGATAAATAGCACTTAAACTATAGAGGTTACAACTGGACTCTTAATGCCAACCTCCTTACAAAACAAAATATTTTGGAAGGGATTAACTCATTTGTAAAGGACCTATTGGAAAAGATCCCTATTTCCCAATAACCAGTCGACATTGATTGGGTGGCTACTAAAGCTCAAATAAGAGGCTTTCTTACCAATAAAGCAACATATTGTAAGAACCTCCAGAATAAAGAAATAACACTAATAAAAGAAAACATTCACACACTAAAGTTGGAGTTACAACGGTGCTTCAATAAAGAAATTGAGGAACAACTAACAAACCTTCAAAAATATCTTGACTTATTTCAATGAAAAACTTGTCATTTTATGAAGCAATAAATCTTGCCAGTTATGCTGAAGGGGCACAAATTCCTTCTAGATTTCTAGCTAGACTAGTTTCTCTAAAAAATCTGCACCTATTATACCTGAAATAAAATACTTACATAAAACATATTGCTCTAATTCAGATATCCTTAGTCTGTTTGAAAACCTACATACACAAATATATGGAGAACGAATCTCTTCTGCTTTGGAACAAGACAAAACCATTTTTCTTCAGAAATTATCCTTCCCTAAATTTGATCACAATAAACAGAAAATACTGTCAGCCCCTATTTCCCAGCAGGAAATTATCATAACAATAAAAAAATTAAAATCACACAAGGCACCTGGCCCTGATGGCATAACGGCAGAATTGTACAAAACTATTTCTCCAACAATTTCCAAAATACTATTAATCCTATTTAATCATATTATTAATAATAATATTTCTGATGTTCTTTTCAACTCATCAAAAACTGTATTTATTCTATAAGAACATGAAAATCCTAAGGACCCCAAGAGCTACAGACCCATCTCCTTAATTAACTTAGATGTCAAAGTTCTTACATCTATCCTGGGTAGTAGGCTTAAATCGATAATACCACACATTATTTCTCTAGAACAATCTGGATTTATCCCCTACAGGCAAACCTGTGATAATAGCCTCACTCTTGAAGCCCTAATGACTTTTGCACAGCAAAGGAAATACTCAAATCTTTACACTAGCAGTGGATACATATAAAGCATTTGACAGACTTAACATAAGTTTCCTAATATCGATTTTACCATATTTTGCTTTCCCAGATAGCTTCATCCAATTATAAAAATCCCTCTATGATAAATCCCATACAACCTTCTACATAAATAAAAATCTGTCAAACAGAATTATTATTAAAAATGGGACAAGACAGGGCTGTCCATTATCCCTGTACCTTTTTAATTTATACTTGGAGCCCCTGTTCCTACTCCTCAAACAAAATACTTATTACAACCCCCCAACACTCTTCAATACCAAAATAGCCTATCACCCTTTGCAGATTACCTGAACATATACTTTACTTTGCCAAGCTCAGATATTACAATGTTACTGAAGGCTATTTAAACTTTCTCAAATCTATCTAATTATAAACTCAATCTAGACAAAACCACAGTATTTCCCCTAAACTCTCCTGTTTTCATTATTGTATTCCAGCCAAACTACAATTAAAGTAAAACATTTTACTAAATGCCTGGGGATTTCTTTCTGTCAAAATAAGAGGGTGTTTTATCAAAACATCATTTTAAAAATCTAGCAAGATATAACACAAGAATGTAATAGATGGAACTACTTAAAACTACTCTTCCTATCAAAAGTTTCAATCACTAAGATGAATATACTGCCTAGATTCTTATATATTTTTATGGCTTCTCATGTGATAATATATAATAAATTCTTTAAAAAGTTACACTAATTTCTGGATAAATTTTTATGGTCCCCTAAATCTGTAAGGATATTGTACCATAATTGAATACAGCCAAAACTAAATGGGGGACATAACCTTCCAGACTTTAGATTATATTTTGAAATCATTAATAGTAGTAGAATAATAAAGATTGAGGAACATGACCCGACAAGCAACACTTGGTCACCTATGTGGTTAAACGTATACCATAAATGTATTAAGTCACTCAACTTTAACCCCAAAGCACTTCCTTTTCTCCATAAAGAGAACTTGATGACTCATAAGATAATAGAAGTTGATGACTCATAAGATAATCACCTCAATAAAATTCTTCATAGTTAACTTGCAAAAACATTTTCCATCTTTAAATCTAGCTGTAGTTATGGAGACTCTGCAGCCCATGCATCACAACCTGAATCTGAAACTTACTAACTCAATGCTAAATTTAAATAACTTCCCATTACTAAAAAATAAACAAATTCTTGATTTTTTGCCCTTTCACAACTCTACCATCACAGAAATAAGAGATAAACTTAAACTACCCAAAAGCTATACTATTATTGTAAAACAGATTAAGGAATTATGCTACGGATATTTATCCAATAATAGCTTAACAGATAGAGATACAGAGACATGCACTTCTCTTTGGAAACTAATGCTATTAAAGACAAAAGTTATTTCAAATACATGCAATTTGATAACTGCTATTAAAATTCAAAATAATACTCTGTTTTCAAATTACTGACTTAAAATAAACCCTGTGATTTCTAAGCAACAAATAAAGCAGTCTATAAAATTAACCTCTAAAATTATCCCCTTGAGGAAATTGATGTACACACAACTTATAATTCTTAATAATGCATGTTTCACTCCCATAATCCTGCACAAATTTAATCCTACCATCTCACCCTTCTGTCCTTATTGTGAATCCCAAAAAGCTAATCTACTACATTTATTTTGGAGTTGCAAATATGCATATAAGCTCTGGAACTCTCTTATGGTCCAGCTCCAAAAAAAGGGATATGAAAAATCCACTCTGTAGTGGGAGTTTGCAATACTTCATATGCCTCCCCCAGGCTTACCACCACCACAAACATTTATCTTAATTACTCTCTTTTTATTAATTAAACTTTTCATTGCATCCAAATGGATGGACAGATCAGCAATTACTTGGGGGGGGGGCTTCAAACAAATGGCAACTAAACACTTGCTAGCCCACAAAATTGTGATTTCCAAATGTAAAAGGCAGCCTTATTTTCTTGAGTATTGGGAAACACTATTTAACCATATCTTAACTTAGTTGCTTAATTCATAGTATTTTCGTAACCCCTTTTGGACACATACCACTGACTCTGCTTTTAAAGGATCATTATTCTACTTCAAACTACATCACTAAAATAATAATCCCTCTCTTCCCTGATAAACCTGGCTTTACACCTACCCTCCTTGTTTTAAGACTTTGGATATGTATTCCTATGCATGATTTGGTTGAATGACACTGTTGTAAATAAGTGTAATATAGTTTTTTCTGGTTTACTGTTTTTTTCCTGTATTACTTGTGCATTTTACTACTTGTGCTCCATTTGTATTGTTGAATTTAAGTGTAAAACTGAATAAAGATTTTTGGGGAAAAAGGAATCTCCAATAACAAGAAAATTAAGTTTGGTTGTATTGCACCTTAAGGGCCTAGTTGGTGAAACACTGGTGTTGTTATGTGTCTTGCGTGCTGTGCATTCTGTGTCAGGTGTAACAGCCTTGTGCTTAGGCGGTCTCTGGTGTTTAGGTACATTTTTGGAGATTACCTCCACATATGATGGTCTAAGTGTTGAGTTCAAGCTTTATGCATGAGTTGTGGTATGTGTGCTTTATGTAAGAGTTGTGGTGGGTGAGCTGACAACCTCTTTGGTGTTATTGTTTGGTGAGTGAGAGAGCAGTGATTCCAGATTCTTGGTGTAGATACATCTCTTGCACTCCGTACCAGAGTGATGTAGTAGCAGATAGTTGTCTGTGTACATGAGACAGTTGCTACATTGCCTCAGGAGACCCATATCAACCAGGTTGGCTGGAGAAACAAGGCTAGTCTGAATCTCCATAATGCTAGGTTTAGACTTGTTACCGGGTACAGCATTCATTGACCACACAGTAGTTTTGGAAGATCAGTGGAGCAGAGGCAGGTTGCCAAACTCACTCGAGCTGTGTTAAAAACAAGCACAAACCTACCCTAATGTGGAGCTTTTACAACAAACCAGAAAGAGATGGTTGAAAAAAATTAACCATTCCTAAAGCTCAAAACTGAGCCCTGTTAAAGTAACTTTTAATTAGATCAGTCCAAACTACACCTTCCTCCTATGAGAGCACAGTGGGAACCTCTCCAACAAAAGATTTCCTGATTTAGAGCTAAATCTGTACAACCAGAATTAGATTCAGCAGGTCTGAATCTAGCCTATGCTACAGCAACTAGAAGTGTAACCAAGAATCAGAACACAGTAAAAAAAAAACAGTTGAAATTTCAGCAGATATGGTTTAAAAGCAGCAAATACAGTTAAAGCATAGTACAAGTACAGAAAACAGTTTAGATAAGGCACTTGGTGCTCGTTCATCACACATTTTCACATTTGTGAAATCACTTCCCTTTGGCTATTTAAATGTATTGACCATCCCACTGTTTCCATAGATCCAGGGTACAAAGTGTCTACCACCTTCCAATCTATCTTGCTCTTTTAAAAAGCTTAAGTTATCCCCTCTTTCATATCTAACTGCTTAGTGCACACTGAAACTCATAGGATATTAACCCTTTTTTCCATCTTACCTTTAAAATCTGCAACATCTGTTCCAAGGCCACCGATTATCGGACAGCCCAAATTATGCCTCTCAGTAGTCATCTTGGGATTAGCCATTTTGTTTTGCTGCTGGTGAGAGAAAGAGCATAGGGACATTATTTTCTGGAGACTGATGATCATCAGAAAGTTCATAGGTGCCAACTTGGAATTGTGCTTATATATTGCTCCTGGTGAGAGAAGGAGTAGAGTGCATTGATTCCTGATTTGTTTCTGATCAGGCAGTGAGTGTCTATGTTGGACCATCCTGATTGGTCTGGTTGCAATTCAAGGCATATACCAGGAAAAGACTACAACAAGCTAACAGACTCTTGCATAATCTGGGACATGACTGTTGATGGTGATACTGTTTTGTTTCTGGTGAGAAAAAGCAAATGAGAATTATATGCCAGCAGCAAAAGCTGTGGTGAGACCAGCACTAGTAGTAGCCAGGCAGTCAGGCAAATCTCCTCGTTTTGGCAGTCAAGCAAATCTCCTCTTTTTGTCATTCTTGACAAAACTAATTCTTTCTTTTCAGTAAGAACTGCGTCATTAGCTGCTGCCTAACCTAACTTCAGAATATCTCCCTAAATATTTCATCCATAAATCATCAGGGTCTTCTTATTAGTTTCTCCTGAAGTGCTGAAGCAGACACCATGTGTTGACTTTTTCCTATAAAAGCGCTCTTGAAATTTCACCAATACCTTGTTGCACACAGGGCAACTAATTTGCATTGACAAGCACTGCCCCCAGAGTTGCAAACCAGATACTCCTGACAATACTTTATATCCTCACTGCAACCATCTAAGCAATAAAAAGGGCCTATTGCCATGGACATGAACTTTTCCACTATCTTTGTTACCAGTTTGGTCAATATGGTCATAGTGAGACAATGTAGAAATTGCCTCATTTTAATTGGCATCCAGCTAATTCTCAAACAGACTGATATGGTATGTGAGATTTGTATTTATACAATGCCACTGGATGCAAAGCACATAAAACCAATCCTAATGTCAGTCAGGTTGTCAGTAGTACGCACACTGCATCCATCACACACAGTTCAAAGCAGACACATACCCTACATATGCTGATGTACTAATGTAACCTTCCTAAACCTCAAAGACCTCCTAGACAAAGTACACATAACAAATATCTTCAGCAGCCCCATATGCACTCTTTCAAAACAACAACTACAACAACACATACAGCCACATATCATGGAGCCTCTACTTCTAATCTCATAAGGCAAGCCCCCACACAATCCAACATTCTGGTAATTGGAGACACAATTGTGAGACGCACTGATGTCCCTCTTACCAAGATGAGCAAAGAGAATGTCGTGGTAAGTTGCTTATCAGGGCGAGGATATACCACATAATGCACACACTGAAGACAGTGGACCTCAAATATCAGTATGACTCAGTCATAGTCCATATGGGTGTAAATGTCCTGAGATGTACCTCAAAAGACTATATGAAGAGAGACATGATGGAAATATCAGAATATGTGTCCCAGGCTAGTATGAACCTGACCTTGAGCAGCATTTTACCTTCACCAAGAATGATGCCACACTACAGTTATAAGATGATCTGCTTTAACAATTGGCTTAAACTCTGGTGTCATTCAAAGGGGATCCAATGTCTGTCTGCCTGGGATGACATGCTGGACAAGCCACGCTGCTAAGGGACGGCTTGGACCTGTCAGCGCTGGGATTCCGGATATTGGCAAAGGCTCTTGCCACCCCCATAGTGCCTTTTTTAGGCAAGGCTCAAATTCTAAACCTACCACCCTAGAACACAAAAAAGAAAAAAAACTAAGGGTAATGCTGCTCAATGCCAGAAGTCTAAATCTCAAAATGCACGCACTCGAGGCCCTTCTCAGTATGGAGAACATCGATGTCTGTGCAGTGACAGAAACCTGGTTCAAGGCTCCTGAGAGCACCCCAGCACTATCAGGTTTTACCTCTTATCATGCGTTCCGGCCCCAAAATCCGGACAATACCAAGAAAGGAGGTGGGGTATCCATATTCATCAAAGACACCCACACCTCAAGACTGGTGGCAACGCACGATGCATCGGAGACCATCCAGGTGCAATTAACCATAGGCAAGACTGCTCTACAAATTGTAGCATGTTACAGGCCACCTACACAAACTCAGGAACCTCACATGGCCTTCCTGAAAACACTAGAGGGATAAATGTATCACCAAACACCATCATACTAGGTGACTTCAATTACCCTAATATAGACTGGGAACACTACTCAAGCCCAAACACCCTAGCCCAAAAGTTCCTGGAATTCATAAACTCAAATGCCATGGAACAACTAGTCACCATCCCCACAAGAGGAGAAAACATACTTGATCTCATCATCACGAACATGGGAGCACAATGTTCAACACCGGAAGTATACCCTCACTGGTGAGATCAGATCACAAACTAATCTCGCTGGAGGTCCTCATCCCACCCCCACCTGAAATAAAAAGACCACAGTAAAGAACTTCTAAAGCCGACTTCACACTTCTAAAGACTAGTGTGGTCTCCTTTAAGGCCCCGAGCCGGCAGAAAACAGTACTCAAGCCGCTGAATCACTTACAAATGCCTTCTACCAGCACCTGCAGGACTGCATGGATAAGGCAATCCCAAGCAAAACAAAGACTCTTTGTACCAAAGGCAAGCGTCCAGTCTGGTGGACCCCAGCCATAAACAAACTCTACAACAAAAGGAGGAAGCTACTACAAGATAGAGCAAAATCCTTAAAAGGTAAGACACCCTTGATCACTATAAGTAAAAAACTAAGAGCTCTCATAAAATCATCCAAAGCAAATTTTGAGAGAAAAATAACTAAAGACTCAAAAAGACAATCATAAGGCCTTCTTTAGCTATGTTAGAAACCTGGGAGGAAACTCCCAGATATGCTCAGAACTAGTTCAAAATGATGTGAAGATTACTGATCCTACAGACATTGCCAACATACTGGCTGACAGGTTCAGTGCAAACTTCTCCCCTCCCCAAAGGAGAGATATCTATACCAAGCGATTGCAGCCCCCAAACATCTCCAACGCCCAAGTGAGAACTGCTCTCTCCAAAGCAAAAACACAGCATCCATGGGACCTGATGGTGTCCCCGGCTGTGTGCTCCACGAACTCAACGAGGAATTAAACCCACAGCTAGGACAGCTGTTTAATCATAGTCTTACCTCTGGATACGCACCCAGGAGTGGCGCACTGCAACTGTGGTCCCACTTCACAAAGGCGGTGCCTCCACCGACCCTGGAAATTACCGCCCATTAGCTTGACAAGCCTTATCTGCAAAGCCATGGAGAGGATCATAATGGACCTCATAAATAAAGACATAGGAATTTGCAGACTTTGGATCCATCCCAGTTTGGCTTTGTCAAAGGCAGATCATGCCTTCTAAACTTGGTTGACTTTCGAAACAGTCACCAAAGCCATTGATGAGGGAAAGGCAGTCCATACAGCCTACCTCGTTCTGGCGAAGGCCTTCGATACAATACCCCACTCGGGTATCATTGAAAACTCATCAGCTTAAATGTTAACCCATACATCACAAGATGGGTTGCAAACTGGCTGAGTGACAGAACCCACAGGGTCAGAGTTGCTGGCGCCATGTCAGACTCAAAGCCTGTCACAAGTGGTGTACCACAGGGCTCAGTCCTGGGCCCACTCTTGTTTGGCATCTACTTTTCCAAGTACAAGCAAACACAGGAGGGTTATGGCTGACAAAGTTTGCAGATGACTGCAAACTGGCGCCATAGTAGAAAACACATCTGACACAGATATCCTTCAGAAGGGTCTCACAGAAACGGATAACTGGTGCCAGAGCCATGGCCTAAAGTTAAATGCCAAAAATGCATAGTCATACCCTTCGGAAAAAACAAGGTTACCCCTAGCTACCAAATAGGTGGCAATCCACTGAGCACAGAAGAAGTTATCAGGGACCTGGGGACCCAGGTTGATAGTAGTCTGTCATTCGACACCCATGTAGCTAAAGTAGTTAGGAAGACCTTCTACATTGCCCACCTTATCATGAAGGATTCTCATCTAGATCAAGGGAGGTCATAGTCTCCCTATACTCATCACTCATCAGACCAATGATTGAGTACAATGCCCCATTCGGAATGTATCTGACCCGACACTTGCAGCAGCTGGAGAGGCCACAAAGTTCCTCACCAAAAGGATAAAGGGTCTCAAACATCTGTCCTATGCTGCCCGACTGAAAGAACTCCAGCTCTATTCAGTCGCTACCGCTTGCTCAGAGGTGACCTTTGCCTAACATACAAGGCCATGTCAAACCCAGATTTGATGAATATGCTTCACCTCAAAAATCTAGATCCGTCAGAGTCACAAGGCGGGAGACTTAAACCTCGACACGGCTATTAATAGGACGTGCTGGAGGGATAGATTCATCACCCAAAGACTCCCTATGCTGTGGAATAAAATCCCGGTATATGTGAGGCAGAGCACCTCGCTGGCCTTGTTCAAGAGAAATCTTGACCAATGGATGGGAGATCACAGATATACCCCAGGGATTACCTCAGTGTCACTGCTCAACAGAGGCACAGCAAAATAATGGGTATAGTTCCCCATACTAAAGGGGTGGCGTAAGCCACAAAACTATGGGCTAGGCTTGTAAATGCCCTCGGGCAGATAGCCTAGTATGAACCTATGAACCTATGAACCTATGAACCTATGAAGTACAGAAAACAGTTTAGATAAGGCACTTGGTGCTCGTTCATCACACATTTTCACATTTGTGAAATCACTTCCCTTTGGCTATTTAAATGTATTGACCATCCCACTGTTTCCATAGATCCAGGGTACAAAGTGTCTACCACCTTCCAATCTATCTTGCTCTTTTAAAAAGCTTAAGTTATCCCCTCTTTCATATCTAACTGCTTAGTGCACACTGAAACTCATAGGATATTAACCCTTTTTTCCATCTTACCTTTAAAATCTGCAACATCTGTTCCAAGGCCACCGATTATCGGACAGCCCAAATTATGCCTCTCAGTAGTCATCTTGGGATTAGCCATTTTGTTTTGCTGCTGGTGAGAGAAAGAGCATAGGGACATTATTTTCTGGAGACTGATGATCATCAGAAAGTTCATAGGTGCCAACTTGGAATTGTGCTTATATATTGCTCCTGGTGAGAGAAGGAGTAGAGTGCATTGATTCCTGATTTGTTTCTGATCAGGCAGTGAGTGTCTATGTTGGACCATCCTGATTGGTCTGGTTGCAATTCAAGGCATATACCAGGAAAAGACTACAACAAGCTAACAGACTCTTGCATAATCTGGGACATGACTGTTGATGGTGATACTGTTTTGTTTCTGGTGAGAAAAAAAGCAAATGAGAATTATATGCCAGCAGCAAAAGCTGTGGTGAGACCAGCACTAGTAGTAGCCAGGCAGTCAGGCAAATCTCCTCGTTTTGGCAGTCAAGCAAATCTCCTCTTTTTGTCATTCTTGACAAAACTAATTCTTTCTTTTCAGTAAGAACTGCGTCATTAGCTGCTGCCTAACCTAACTTCAGAATATCTCCCTAAATATTTCATCCATAAATCATCAGGGTCTTCTTATTAGTTTCTCCTGAAGTGCTGAAGCAGACACCATGTGTTGACTTTTTCCTATAAAAGCGCTCTTGAAATTTCACCAATACCTTGTTGCACACAGGGCAACTAATTTGCATTGACAAGCACTGCCCCCAGAGTTGCAAACCAGATACTCCTGACAATACTTTATATCCTCACTGCAACCATCTAAGCAATAAAAAGGGCCTATTGCCATGGACATGAACTTTTCCACTATCTTTGTTACCAGTTTGGTCAATATGGTCATAGTGAGACAATGTAGAAATTGCCTCATTTTAATTGGCATCCAGCTAATTCTCAAACAGACTGATATGGTATGTGAGATTTGTATTTATACAATGCCACTGGATGCAAAGCACATAAAACCAATCCTAATGTCAGTCAGGTTGTCAGTAGTACGCACACTGCATCCATCACACACAGTTCAAAGCAGACACATACCCTACATATGCTGATGTACTAATGTAACCTTCCTAAACCTCAAAGACCTCCTAGACAAAGTACACATAACAAATATCTTCAGCAGCCCCATATGCACTCTTTCAAAACAACAACTACAACAACACATACAGCCACATATCATGGAGCCTCTACTTCTAATCTCATAAGGCAAGCCCCCACACAATCCAACATTCTGGTAATTGGAGACACAATTGTGAGACGCACTGATGTCCCTCTTACCAAGATGAGCAAAGAGAATGTCGTGGTAAGTTGCTTATCAGGGCGAGGATATACCACATAATGCACACACTGAAGACAGTGGACCTCAAATATCAGTATGACTCAGTCATAGTCCATATGGGTGTAAATGTCCTGAGATGTACCTCAAAAGACTATATGAAGAGAGACATGATGGAAATATCAGAATATGTGTCCCAGGCTAGTATGAACCTAGCATTGAGCAGCATTTTACCTTCTCCAAGAATTATGCCACAACACAAACAGAAGGTGACTGACTTTAATAAGTGTCTTAGTTTCTGGTGTCATACTAAGGGGGTCTAATATTTGTCTGCATGGAAAGAGATGGTCAATAGACCATGCTGCTTTGTCAGGGATAGTCTGTACCTCTCTCCTCTAGGCTTTTGCATATTACCAAAAACATTGTTCTCCTCCATAGTGCCTTTTTTGGCAATGCCAAAATACTTCCAACATAGCAAATCAAAACCAAGAAAATCTAAAGGTGTTACTGCTCATTGCTAAGAGCCTAAACAAAAAAGTCCACCCACTACAAGTTCTCTTCATCCTAGAGAATGCTGATGTCTGTGCAGTCACTGAGACATAGTTTAAAGTTGTGGAGTGCACACCAGCTGTGCAAGGCTGTAATGCCTTCCACACATTTAGACCAGCTACTACATGGACAGGGACTAAAGGTAGAGGTGTCTCTATTTACATCAAAAATAAATATACCTCAAAGCTGATCAAACAGGACAATGCACTTTAGCTTCTCCATGTTCAAATCACAGTAGGCAAAATCCCATACCACTGCCTTGAAAGCTATAGGTCCCCCTCTATGATTCATAAAACCTATAGCATGTATATAAACTTACTGAAAACACCATCCAACATAATACTATATTCACAGCTGACTTTAATTACCATGCTATTAACTGGGAATCATATATGACACCAAACATGCAGGCACGAGGATTCCTGGACTTTGTAAACATAAGCTCCCTGAACCAGATATGTAATACACCTACTAGGGGTGCAAACATACTGGCGATGGTCCTCACTAATATGGGAGAGTGCTGCACACCTCCTAGTCTAATGTCTTTTCTGGTAAGGTCAAACCACAAAATGGTCTCTTTTGAAGTGAAAATAAAATCTGTAACCCCAGTTAACCCTGAAATCTTTAGGAACTTCTCTAAGGCTAACTCCCTACTATTAAATGATTACCTGAAAAAAATGTCAAGCCTCCACAGACCCTACAAATACTGCTGCCTATGAGGAACTATTCACAAAAACCCTATACAAGCATGTTAATAGCTGCATAGAGGCAGCTGTACCCACCAGGAAAAAGTACAGAACTTGCTTAAAAAAGCAAACCACCCTGGTGAAATGACAGCATCAATTGCCTGTTATATAACAGAAGGAAGAACATCATGGCAAAAATTAGTAGATGTAGCACCTAGCAGGATGATTGCACTCTCTTCAAACTAAACAAACAACTGAGAGGACAAATAAAGTCTACTAGAGCCAAATGTTAAGTAAATTTGGCCTCCCAGGTCAAAGGCAACCACAAGGTATTCTTAAACTATGTCTGTAACCTCAAAGGCAATATACAATTGTGTGTAGAGCTCATTGTTAATGAAGCCACCTATAATGAGACAGAAGATATAGAAAATCTACTGGCTGACAAATTCAGCTCTAACTTTACTCCTCTCTCACCCCCTTAACCTCCCCTTAGGAAATACCATCAAATATAACTCTCCTACTATCACTAGGGAACAGACCCTTAACATCCTAAGGCCAAAAACACTGCCTCAATGGGTCCAGACAACATCCTAGGATGCCTTATAACTAACATGAAACATGATCTTACAGGCTGTCTGGAATTGCTGTTTAACTGCATCCTCCAAACAGGCTTTGTGCCTCACGAATGGATAATAGTAACAGTCATTGCTCTGCACAAAGGTGGGCCATTTACAGACCCTGGAAACTACAGACCCATATGTCTCATTATTCTCATTTGCAAAGCAATGGAAATAATTGTCATTTAAATGATTAATAGTGACATAAGTGGAAAGAATTGTCATGTAAATGATTAATAGTGACATAGGAAACCCCAGACACTGGACCCAACCCGATTTGGTTTCATCAGGGTCAGATCATGCTTATTCAACCTGATGGACTTTTTTGAGAAGGTCACCAAAATAAGGGATGAGAACAATATGGTTCACGCTGCCTACCTTGACCTGGCCAAGGCATTTGACAAAATACCCTATTTGGGCATTGTTGATAAAATCAGAAGGTTAGGTATAAATGCTTATGTCATCCAATGGATAGCCAGCTGGATCTCAGACAGGACCCAGGAAGTTAGAGCTGGGGAGTCCATCTCTACAAAGAGGTCAGTCACAAGTGAAGTTCCTCAGGGATCAATCCTGGTACCACTGCTTTTTGGCATTTACTTCTCTGAAACCAAGGCCAATGTCAAGGGTCTCTGGCTAACTAAATTTGCAGATGATTGCAAATTAGTAGCAGTCATAGAATCCCCCACTGACACAAATGTTCTGCAAGAAAAACTGACACAGACACATAACTGGTGTCAGAGCCATGGCCTAAAACAATTTGGCAAGAAACAGATGATAATATGCTTCAGGAAGTCATTCATCTCTGGTAACTATCATATTAACAACACACTACTAAGATCTGACCCAGTAGTCAGGGACTTGGGAACACACATAGACAGTAATCTAGCCTTTGACTATAGCGTGTCTATAGTAGTAAGTTAATCATTATATGCTGTGCAACTTATAAACAGACATATAGCATCTAGGTCCAAGGAAGTCATTGTTTCACTGTATTCAGCATTCATCAAACATATTGTTGAGTACAATGTCCCCTTTGATATGTACATAACAAGGCACATCCAACGACTATAAAGTCCATAGAGGTTCTTCACAAAAAGAATTCAAGGCATAAGTGACATGTCCTGTGCAGACTGCCTCAAAGTCCTCTCCCTGTATTCTGTCTCCTACAGGCTATTGAGGGAAACCTCTATGCCTGGCATACAAGGCATTGTCAGATCCCTCCCTGATGGACCTCCTGCATAACTACAAAACAATCAGCACCAGATTTACCTGGTCTAAAGACTTAAACCTTCCCTGTGATATAAATAGGTCCTGCTGAGAGGCAGGCATGTATCCCAGAGACTACCCCTTCGCTGCAACAGGCTTCACATCCATGTGAAGCAGAGTCACTCATTTACTCAATTTAAGTGTAACTTGTACAATTGATGGGAAACAGGAAATTCATCCCTGATTTGGCACTTATGCCTCTAATGGACACAGATAGACTGTAAATGGTTAATCTCCCAAGCCCCTACTTGTAAATCTTTCATCTGCCAAGTTCTTGCTTACACTTATCAGAGGTATGAAAACTTGTCAAAGATATGGGAAGCATGTCTAGGCTTAAAAAGACCACTTGTAGTTGTTAGCCTAGTACAAACCTATGAACCTATGTTCATATTATATTCATTCCTCCTGTGCAAATACACACTTTCAGTTTAGTTATTTGTGACAGCCTCCATTGCTATCTGATAGGCACATGAAGTCAACAGAGTGGTCTGGAGAGATCCTTGAAGAGGCAGGGGTTTGAATCTGGTAAAATGTGCCTGTCAGACAAATGTTTTGCACTGCAGTGGCTTGCACACAGACAGTAGTTATCGCACATTCAGAAGGCCACCTTTTCAGGCCTTGTCCTTCAGGATAGGTCATCCATACCATTTATGATAGGAAAGTATTGTAAGCCCTTCAAAGGTGTTCTTCATGATATGACTGATATGCATATTTCTGTGTCATGCATGACTATATGCATCTCTCTGCTATCTGTCCTAGTATGTGTTAGAAAATGACATGATGCAAATGTTTATGTTATTCATTTCTCACGGGCATTACCTGTTCCCAAGACAATTATGATCTGTATTGCATGACTTCATTCAGACATTTCTTTATTACTGCAATTGTTTTCATCATACTATAGAGCTTAATGCCAGATGTGGGATTCCATAAACATTTAGTACTGGTGGCATGCATCCAGACCATCCAAAACTGTGACTGATTATCTGTTACAAAATTTTCTTGTCCATTGCTGCTGTTTAATTGCTGCTGTGTACTATTCCCTGTAATTGTATGTGAGCATGCCCAGTATTACTATGTCAGACATGTCTGCAAATCAGCAAAGGCAAAACTGGACTCTTGACAAGTCATCCGGTCTGTTTCATCATTTGTCACTTATGTATGTTGTGTATTATTAGATTAGCATGTAGCATTTACATAACCATACAATGCATGCTTGTCATACCTCTCAACTCTCCATATTTTTGCAGAATGTCCAGATTTTTGCATCATATTTCTGGTCTGTTCCTCATAAAACTTGTTTTCTAGCAAATCACTGGGATGATCTAAGGATTGAAGTTACCAAATAATGACATACATTTGTGTTCATACTTCAGATTCCTCAGAAAAATGTATGTTAACACAAACCTTGTTACTTTAGCAACTTTCTACATTTATAAGAGCGATATTTAAAATGTGTCCCTATTTTTGGGCCTTTGTCCCCCCATTTTGTCAGGCTTTGTCCAGATTTCTTGCATTAAGAGGTTGAGAAGTATGTTGCTTGTCTATTACAAGCTCTCAGATGATGAACCTCTTTCCTACTGGTACCACTGTCATTTCTTTGCATACACGTCCATTTCTGAGTTATCTAGCAATACAGTTATAAGATCCTTTTGTTCTTGTGAATACATGGTAGATAGCTAATACAATGGTGCTGTCAGCTTGCATACATAAATTCCCTTTATATATATCCTTTTGTGCAGTAACTGCATTCTGTTTATTCATCACTTAAAGTATCTTCTGCCCCTTCTAAATGTTCTCTCAAGTCAGCATTTAAATAACAAGCATATTATGTTTACGCCCCTTTGTTACACTGCAGCTTTATGTCCTTATCATATACTTTATTAGCATGTCTGTTATTTATGTGCATATCTACGGGGTTATCATTCACTTTAACTATCATTACATAAATACTGTAGGTTTTATGTCAGAAATGCTTGTTTTACACTTCTCATTTGCCTGTGGGATATGGGTACACTTTAAACATTTCCCCTTTTCAACATTACTAAATCATTTTAATATAATTTAAGAGTAACAATTTCCCCATTTCACTTCCCCTCATTCTGTACTTGCCTTTAATATGTTTGCGTTACAGTATGTGTTCACATCTGAGCATTGCCTATGTATTATCCATTTTGTTTAAATTGTGTACTTGTGATTGCAAGCACATTTCCATGGCCACAAATACTATTGCTTGCCATAAAAAAGATGTTTGCAAATGTGTAGGTGTGATGAGTATTATGCAAATCTGTTTAGAGCTGCTACTGATTGCTCTAACATGCATAGATTGTGTAGGAGTAGTGAGGCACCTACTCAATTGGTAATGAATCCCAGGGTCAGATTTGTTAGATTATATTTTCAACTTGTTCAACTTAAACATATTTTTTTCCAATTTCTGCACTGAATTCTCTTCAGGTTTTGTTTCACACATGCATAGACAAGAGAAGAAAAAAGAAAAATGAATGTTTGTGAAACTAAAACCACTATTCAAGTGAGCAGACAAGAATGGTAAAAGTGGCGTGCTAAATTATTTTCAAAAAGTGTTCAAAAAATAACACAAGCAAAGCGATATTATAAATTAATTTAGTAGAAGTTCCAGGACAAATCTTTTAAGCTATTCAGAAGCAGAAATGTTTAACATCTTGATGTTTTATGTTATTAAATCCCAAAGAAATGAGGAAAAATTAATAATGGTGCCACATGCCTCTTTTTAAACAAATCCTGGGGTGACAGCAGAGGTCCCAAAGGTCTACAGAAGACACATATGATTCTCATTCACAAGCGTGGTAGCAAAACAGATGCTGGAAACTAGATACATCACAGTTTGACCTCACTGTTAGGAAATATTTGAGTTCTTTATAAAGGAAAGCATTTCAGAATACTTGAATTTCAGTGTAGCCATAGTATAGCCTAAGATTGCCCCAGTAAAACCATACTAGATTAACAGGATAAAAATCTTTTACTGGATAACTATGTTGCTAATTCAAAAGGATTGTTGATATAATCTTCAAGGAAATAAATCTGCATAGCAAAACAATACACCTCAAATATCTACTAGCATTAATGAAATACAACAAGTAACAACAAAGAAAGAAAAGAAACTAAACTACTGAATTCTAAATGGATCTACTTTCTAAATTCAACCTGCAACTGCTTAAGTTGTACCAACTCTCTGTCAGTCTCTATAACTCACTGCATCAGCAATAAGTTTAAAACATGCCTTGGTCTTGTTTTTTTTTCTTCCAGTCACAACCCCCTGCAACCTTCGATGTGAGGGTCTGCTCCCATACCCCAGGTTATAAATATGCTGCCTCCAAGGATTTGCAAACTCAAAGAAAGGATGTTTATACACACAGCTGATGATTTGAGAAAATGTTGTAACACAGGCAAACATTCAGCTGTGAGCAAATGAGCCAGGAAGAGCTATAGAGAGAGGAGAGTAAAAGACAACCATTCTATTAAATCACAATAATGGTTTCTCTTTTGTAGCAGGGGGATCCCCTGCACCCTCACCTCACACACCCTTAATTATACAGACCAGTTCCATACCTTTATTACACTGAGGAATGGAGAAATTCCCTTAGCTAGTATACAGCATTCCTCTGACATCAATCTTACTTGTATGTGTACCACCTCCATGATCAAACAACACTGAAGAAGTAAGAGCCTCTTCTAACCAGTGCTCATCACTCTCTGATGATACAGTCCTGTAAAATACAACATTACAAGATTCACATCAATTTCTCTTAGTATACCTTATCTCTTTCAAGTCCCTTAAGAATACTCCAAGAGTTTAAATGTCCTACACATATACCATGTGCAACATGCTACAGTATGTATCCTATATATTGAACATAGTCATTTAAATGCATTCATTATAACAGCAGTTCATTTTTCTGTATTAGATATGTCAGTATGCATACATTGGACATCATTATTACTTCATGTTTCTTATCAAAATTAGGCTGGGTGCAAAAAAAAAAAAAAAAAAAAAAATCTGACAAAGTACCACAAAATATGTTGCCAATTGCAATGATTTTTCATGGGATCAGTTGTAATGACATGGGTTAAACAGTAGTTAAGACCATTTGAGAAAGATGCTCGTGGTAATTAAACTGTACTTAGAAGAAGAGATATTAACATACAGGGTACCACAAGGGTCAGTAATGCAGTCAGTCCTTATCATTGTCTTTATAAGTAATCCTTCAAAAGGACTCGAAGGAAAAGTTGTCATAAAGTTATGTAATAGGGCTGATACATGACAACAAGTGTAGAACAGGTTACATAGAAAGACATGCTGAATTGTTTAAGCCATGAGACCTATTACGCAAAGCAAAAAAAATGCAAAGTAATCCATCTGGAAAGCAAAAAATAAAAGCAAAACAACCTTTTGCAGAACTGAAAACTATGCAATAAAAACAAATAAGCAATGGGACTGCGAATGGGAATTTCAAATTACCTAAATATAAGCAAGCAATGTGCAGGAGAGAGGAAAAGGAAAGCTGGTGGGACACTGCCATGCACGTAAAGGGATACCACTAGTAGACAGATAAAAAGGCATCAATCTTTTATATCAACTCCTTGTAAGACTCTGTCTTGATTAGTCTGTGTAGTTCTGTAAGTCTTAGCATCTCAAGAACATAGATGGAATATAGGCAGTTCAAGGGAGAGCAAAAGCAGTACTGAGCCTGAATCAGTGACAAAATGATTAAATATGTGAAGTCAGGGGAAAGAAAGGCAGAGCAGGGAGATGGCTGAAACATCCACATATCTTAAGGGAATTCATGGAATCCAAAGCACCACCTCCTTTCAGATGAAAAGCTATATATGAGAGTAAAAGGACACAGTTTGAAGTTGCATGTTGGACAGCTCACAGAAAATACAGAGAAGAAACCATTATTTCACCAAAAGTAATTTCCGGTAGATGCAGTAAACATCATGAATCGATGAAAGAGTTACCAACAGGAAAGAAATTCAAAAATATGTGGCATGATCATAGGGAGATTTTTAGGATGAGTGGTAAATTATTAAAAAAGTAAAGCAAAATGTTAAGGAGGAAGAGATTATCCGGTGTCAAGAGAAATCAAAGAATAAAGGGGACAACTTGTTCTTATTAAGGCTTCAAATTCTGTTCTTTGTTTAATGAAACTTCTTCCAAGAAAACTATTTTATTCAAGTCGTGATATCCCTGATCATATTCTAAATAGTTTATTAATTCATAATGAACATAATATGTGAAACAAAGCATCAGATTTGTAGGTTAGGATTTCCTGATAGGTTCACCTTCACTGAGGGCACTTAGATAATATTTCAGTGCTCTGCATTTTTTAAATTGAAGCAATGTGAATCATTTCATAAGAACGTGTATACAATTCCCATGGTGTGCTGTGAGAAGGGATGTGTGTAGCCATGTTATTCTTCCACTTCTATTAATATGCACATTAATTTATTTATCTACATAATTCAACTGTATTGTATAAGTTGTTGTTTTGAATAACAAATGAAGACATTTAGATTATTCATGAAGGAAATGTTTTATTCTTTTTAGTACTGTTTGCCATTAATAATAATCTGTTTCACTACTTGCAGCTTACAAGTGTCTTCGTTATGGGGTGACAGCAAGACAAAGTAGAGATAAAAAGGAAGCCCTGCTTCTAACATTTCTTCATCTGGGAGTTCATGAATGGTTATAAAGGGAAACAATATTCAGATAAAATTCAGACATAAAAGAGATGAATAACATACCATTTCATTATGAGAATATGACTCAAAGCTGCAGGAACTAATTCTAACTGTATGATTAGAGATAAGATATCTTGATAGGCAGGATGCAGAATAGATTAATTTGAAGATGGCATTCCTATGTGAATACTAAATATGCTAGTGACGCAGATTCAGTAACATTTTCTGCAAAGCAAAACTGCCCAGAGCAGCATACTTTTAATGGAATGCAGATACACAGGTTCTTAATTAATCTCCTCCATTTCAGCTCCTATTGATTAGAGGTTAATGAGCAAAATAAGAAGCTTTTATCTCTCGGCTGCCCCCAAAGTAGTCTGAAGTGTCAAAGGAATAACAAACTGACCCTGTTAAGTCAGTTACCAGACAGTTTACTGAGGCAGTGTGTCACATTAGTAGGCAGTGTTAAACAAGTGCCCAGGTACAACGATCAGCTAATTAAATACATGTTGTCAGAGTTACAAATTGTACTTGTTCCATTCATTATGTCTAACACGTCTCTTCGAAGCCAAGCGGCTTCAGTGGAGATAGAAGTAGCATTAAACAGTCAATGTTTCACTTCTGCCATGAGGGTCAGGGAACATGGTATTATGAAGTATAAACGGAATGTGACTAAAATTACGAGGGACAAAATTGCACCAACTAACCAACTGCTGGCTGAAAACTGACAAATATACTAAATGAATGTCCCACCATCTTTGTAGAACAAGTAACTGTCATTGATGCTTTTATTGACAGTAGTGGATGGGGCAGACAAAAATTAAAACAAAAGTAATGTTTAAGCTTTAGATGGTATTCTCAAACCACCAAGAAAAGCAGGTGTACCCAAAGGAATGGAATTAAATAAAGAATGTGATGCTATCTCTTCTACCACAATCAAAGAAAAGATTCAATGCCCACAAGTTCTGATGAAGAACATTTTGACAAACTTTATCAAGTAGATTATGTGAGCTAAAATATATACTTAAGAACTGCATGGTCTGCAAAAAAGCATACATTTACTGTTGTGCTGTGTTGAAAAAAATCACAAAGGGCCTCAGCAATGCAAACATTTACAAAAGGACATTGTACCAACAGCACTGAAGTCTTAACTAGGCATTAGCCTAAGAATGAAATGTTCATAGCCCACCAGAAAACACAGGGAAATCCTACATTTATTTCTCAGGTGACTCTGTGCAAAGTCTGTAACAATATAAAGGTGCACAGACATAATTTAGCATGCCATTAGACTTCAAAGACAAATCTGTGGATTTCCATATGTCTGGGACTTGTGGTTAATGCTGAACTGTCATTGTTTATCTGCTTATTCCCTAAACCTAAGTACATTTCAGAGCATTTAAAAGATATACCTGTTCTTCTATAGAAAACTTAGGCTTCATCACCCCCCCCCAAAAGATAACAAATCTGAAAGTTTCTTTATTCATTTAAGCTGTTCTCACTCAATTAGTCACTGTTGACCTCTGAGTCTAGCTATTGAATGCCAGAAATGTGTGATACCACATCACCACCTTAGAACCCCAGCAAAGCTTCCAGAGTGATTGCAGTGCTTTAAGTAAGTAGAGTTTAAAAATAGCGTTTCAGGTACACGGGACATATACTACCGAGGGCAGAAATCCCTTTGTGGAGGAGTTTTATTAAGTAGAAATTAATGTGTGGCTGAAAAGAATAAAATAAATATTTCATAAAATAGTTAATTTTAAGTTTTGGATACTTCTGTAGTTCTAAAAGCTTTGTTAATTATTATGATGAAAACAATAAAGAGTTTTTTTTTTCCAGATTTGCCTGTTTGGGTATAAGAATGAATGGTAAATGTTTTATGAACAGTTGAAGTGAAACAAAATAACTCTTCCAAGCATAATTGTTCATGGGAGCTACTGACTAATGCAGCAAGGTAAGGGAATGTTAGGCAGAAGGAGAATCCTAACCAGGAAGAATGAACAGTAGAAAACGAAGGACAATTCTAAAGTAAAGCACAAAAAGCAAATGTAAGTGGGAAATATGGCATTTTCTGAAATACATATCGGGCCTACCTTGCTGCCATTAATTATTGAACATCCATTAATTACAACATCCATTAAGTAGGCAGACAGTATATGTAAGAATCATTTGATAGGTTTTACGGCACAGAAAAAAAATCATGCTGCATTTATCTGAATATTCTACGTCATAAGCTCAATTCCAAAACAAAAAATAATAAACAAGGAAGTAAATAACGTGAGAGTGGAATGTACTGAAATAACTGCAGTTTTTCTAAGTTTCTGAATGAATGACTGACACTTTGTCAGTGGGTCTTGTTAAATACTTATTATGCAAAACTCGCAAAACTCAATGCTACAGTTTTTTTTATTTGCCTGGATATTGGATTTTTAAAGTACCATAAGATAAACAGATATTGATGAATTACATCCCCATGGTGTAGGCAGATTTAGAGAACTATTTTCTAAACAAATGTGGTTTGAAACTATTTACAAGAATAAGATGTCTCTCTAGTGCATTTTTGTTTAGTTGGTATCTAATTGCAAGACCATGCACCAATTCATAGCTTCATAAGTATATACTAGGCTAATGGCCACCAGGGTATTTATAAACCTAGCTACGCAACCTAACCCAATTGTGTCCCTATGTATCAGGGACATTTATTAGGAGAGGGTATGTTAGTAAAGGTTTTGTGTGGGAATTGTTAGTTTGGGTATAGTTACTGTCTGCCTCTGTCTATCAGAGACATTGGGGCCAGACTCATGGTGAATTTTTGATTTCCCATCCATTGGTCAAGGTTACGCCTAAATAGGGTTAGGGATGGACTCTGCTTTATATGGATGGGAATCCTGTTCCAGAGCATGGGGATCCCCTGAGACACATATGTGTCTCACTAACATGTCCTATTTATGCCAGAAGCAAAATTTAAATCCTTACATTTAGTGGATCTGATGCTCTCTATATTGCAGATGTGCAAAAACGTCCATCAAAGCTGGATCCGAGGATGCCTCGTATGTCAGGCATAGATCGTCTCTAAGTAACCTTCAGGAAACTTAGTATAGAGATAGGATTTAAGGTAATCCATACAGGAGAATGTGTTTATACCCTGAAATCTCCTAATAAGGAGCCTTTTTAGGTATACCTACTGTTGCATATGTCTGGTTAGGTTCATACCGAAGGGGACATTATACTCAATGATGGGTCTGATAAGGACCGAATAAAGTAGTATTATGACTTCCTTGGAACTGGATGCTATACTCTTACTTATAAGTTGGGTGACATAGAATGGTTTTATTACCACCATGGCCACATTGGTCAAGGGCCAGATTTGTGTATACATATGTTTCCAGATCCGTTACTGCAGGGTCAACTCTTAGAGGTGTCTTATCAATGGAGTAATTAGTCTGTGTGGCTGTTTTCCAAAAGGTGTTATAATGCATTTCTTGTCACAGAGTTTTAATCCATGACCTTGTCACCAGTCATTTATTTGTGTTAGACCCTCTTGTAAGATGTTTGTGTCATGAGGAGAATCTATGATAGCTCCCAGTTTGCAGTTATCTGCAAACATATTCAGCCAAAGGCCCTTGATGTTAGCCTTTACCTCTGATAAATAGATGCCGAATAGGTGCAGTCCCAGCAAGGAGCACTGAGATACACCTTCTCCTGACTGGTTTCTTAGTGGAAGTGGTCTCACCAGTTTTGGTTTCCTGAGTTCTGTCTGTGAGCCAGCTGGCAATGCAGTGGGTAATGTATGGTGTTATACCCGTCTCAATGAATTTATCAACTATACCCTAATGGGGCACTGTATCAAATGCTTAAGCCAGATCCAGGTAGGTGGTATGCACTATTTATCCCACATCCAATGCCTCGGTGACCTTCTCAAAGAAGTACACCAGATTTATAATGCATGACCTTCCCTTGATACAGTCAAACTGGGTTGGGTCCAGTTTCTTAAGGGTATCTATGTGTTTATTGATTGTTGCCATGATAATTCATTCCATGACTTCACATACTGTATTAGACTAATCAAACTCATGCTCTTTTCAAATACTTGTGAGCAGAGAAGACATTTTTCATAAAGGAAAGATTTTTTTTTTTCAGATTAATTTGCCATTATAATTGGCATTCTGAATGCAGCTTATTCTGCTACTTGGTCAGAATACAGTTACAGTTTTATCCAAACTATATTTTACTGACAGCATTATTTGCAGTATGAGTTTTCACATAATTTAATTTCAGTGTCATTTTTCATTCAAGGTGTCCTTTTCAAATGGCCAGGGTTTATGCAGGATGCACAGATGACTCCCATCTCTCACCCTTGAATCTATAGTGTAATGTGTTGTTAAAAATCCCATGAGTCTTTGATTCTTCTGGGATGCCATGTAATTAGGTCTTAGTAAGGCATTCTCTACCTTTTCAGTAAAGACAGTCGTCAGTTACCTCATAGATCTTGGGTGCCTCTGTCTTTTCTTGTAGCTCTTAGGTGACTACAGAGTGATATTGAACTCACACTGAAGTAAACAGTAGCTGGTACAAACTGGAATCATAGAAGTTACTGCAGTTTCAGCTTTCTACAAAATGTTGCAGTTTTCAGACTACAGGTGTCATGACACCATCATTTTCACTTTGCCTTTACATGGAGTAGATTGAAGGGTTAAAAACTGTTACAACATCAAAGATAAAAATAATTTAACCACACCACCTAAAGCATTTTTATTGTTTTGAGCATTTCCGTACAAAAAGTGTGAAATGACACAATGAAAAATGCATATTTTATTCTTCAACGGCGCATGTTTGTTAGTAGAATGCCATTAAGCTCTGAAATTTTACAGGAAGCAGAAAAATGCCATTTCAGGCAAGAAACAAGTCAAAACTTTTAAAAGTGACATTAAAACAAATTGTAGAGTAAAACACATTAAAATGATGGATGTAAAGGCCATCTCATGGCTTCTGCATACTGTCATTCATGCTGAAGGATAATGCCAGCATGTTACTTGATTCAATAGGTTTTCAGTCCTCCTGTAGTGTGTGAGGTTTCAAACTCTGCTGTAGGATTCCTTTTGTGTCATGTTCAGCTGATGATTAGATGTATAAACATAGTTTGCATCTTGTCAAGGCTGCTAAGACTGTTTTCAGAGGTCTCATTCCAGTATATCTGTTGCCTGTCCATCTGTCTATCTTTTCTCCTACATAAGTATGGTACATCTGCCTATCAAATAAACTGTAAGGTAGGCCACAATTGGTGTAGCTGTCAAAAATCAATTCCAACATGGCTCCATTTTATTTCAGATGTCCTAGATCTTCTTCAAAATCAGTTTTATATGGATGCATTCATTATTGTCATTTTGTATCTCCTCTATCCTTATTTCATGCAATTCATGTAACAGAGAAGGACATAACTCTAAATGAGAAGACATGTCATACCAACACACCATTAGGATGTTCATGATTGTGCCAGGACAGTACCGCCTACATCCTCTACAGCCCTGTGTCTGGCATCACCTCCTCTGTCTCATCAGAATATACTGTAACATCTTTAGTAGAATGATGGATGAAATGTTCCATCACCAGGATGTGAGTCCACAGCTATGTCAGACACTCCTCCTGACATCTTTTTCTCAACATACAATGATGACGCTGTACACACAATTAACTTGTGATTTGCAGTGAGGCCAGTAAAACAGCTACTAATTGTGGAAGTGTATTGAGGCAGGTATTACTGATACAATTTGATGTAGAAACATACTTTAGTGTAGCCATCGGAAGTCACATTTGCAGTCCTGATCAAATTTACTTAGCTAATGACATCCTGACACCATTTGTAAAAAAAGATAATCAACTTAATTTGAGCTCTGGCTCTCCTGTGCCCTGACCAGGAAATCACTGCTCTTACACCCTGTGCCACAGAGAAAGCTAGATAACTGGAGTGTTTTCCACACTCAGTACTGTTCATAGTGCTGCTGGCCATGCATCACTGCTGAGTCTGTTTGCATGAAGGAAAGCATACTTCACACATTTTTCACTGTTTTCTTTAAGCAGACAGCCTCATTTGCTTGGTGCTTAACATTGCTCAAATGAGGAAGGCAAGGCCAACAGATATTTATGCAATAAAACTTTGGCGCCAACATTTCAAATGTAGACTACAGCATACACATAATACTAGCTGCCAGAAATTACTCACATAACATATCTTGCAAGGCTGACACATGAAACTTTAACAACAAACAAATGTATTTTGCAGTTAACCCCAATCAGGTCAGTTACTGTATGTCCCTATTTGCACACAGTTTGGCAATGAGCATCAGTGGACATTGCTACTTAAGAAGCCCAAGTTGAATTCCTGAAATTTGAACCACACACTTGCTAATACTTTGCCATCATCCATGCAAATTAACTTCTCAATGGTGTGCTTTGTGAAGAGGTGTATAACATGTCTAACTCTGGTTATGGGGCCTTAATCATCCAATATGTGGAAATGCATTCATAAACACAAGTGAAGGGCACTAATGTGTGCTTGACTGAACACATACTTTCTGATATTAATGTCTGTCCTGCAGTAATGCTCTAGCAAATGATATATCACTACTTGGAACATTGTCAAACAGACTCCAGAATTACATAGCCTAATTGCATTGGTAGATTTGACATTTGGTATGGTTTTATAGTAACAGTGGACATTGGTTATGTATGAACATATCCCATTGATATTGTCAGTAACTTGTAATAATGTGGACATAACTTCATCCGAATATGAAGAAACATAACTCCATCATTGCATTACTGGTGTTTCCAAAGTGTGTGCGTGTGTGTGTGTGTGTGTGTGTGTGTGTGTGTGTGTGTGTGTGTGTGTGTGTGTGTGTGTGTGTGTGTGTCTCATCTATACGACATCCTGAAAAACAGGTATGTCTGTCTTACTTTTACAATATGCATCCATGACAGCTTATTTCACCTAGGTGGCTAGGATGCATTTATAAGTATTTTTGCAAATTGCGTTCACACAATCATATTATTAATCCTGGCTTTGTACCCAAGACTCATAACAGTATATGTTACTTGCAACACTATGACAATGTCATCTTCCAAAAAGTATAGTTTGACAGAGTTAAAGTCAGATTTCTGCAGTGGTGCTAGCATTAAGTACTGCACTCTGTAGCTTGTGTAAATAGAGAGGAAGGTGATTTTATCTCACTGCAGTCAAGTTTTGTGTGTGTGTGTGTGTGTGTGTGTGTGTGTGTGTGTGTGTGTGTGTGTGTGTGTGTGTGTGCGTATGTGCGCGTGTGTGCACGTGTGTGTTGCGTGTGTGTGTGTGTGTGCACATCTATGCCTGAGTGGGTGTGTGTATAGTCAGATGAGCATGAGTCCAGGTCTTGCTGCCCTCACTCAAGTAGCATTCAGAAGATACTTTTACACTGCTACATGCCTCCATGGCAATTTCATACAGCCTTTCCAACATCTTCCTCAGCATACACTGATGATCTAATCCTCTATAAAGTGTACTCTGACACTAAGTCAAAGTTCCACTATGGTGCTAGCATTACTCTGTTTTTTCTAGCTTGTGTAACTAGATAGGCAGGGCTTCTAATCTCACAGAAGCTAATTTGTGTGTGCCTTCCTTTAGCTATCAGTCTGGATGCAATGTTACACTAGGATGTGAGTCCATGGCTATGTCAGACACTCCTCCTGACATCTTTTTCTCAGAATATAATGATGCCATCTTCTATAAAGCGCAATCTGACAGTGTTAAAGTCAAACTTCTGTGCCGGTGTTAGCTTTAAGAACTGTGTTTTCTGTCTTTGGTAATCTAGATAAGTAGGTGCTCTAATCTCACAGCTGTCAATTTGTGTGTGTCTTTCTTCAACTATCAATCTGGAGATAATTTTACACATAAATGTGAGCCCACAGCTATGCCAAACATTCCTCCCAACATCTTCTAAGCATACACTAATATCATCATCTGTAAAGTGCACATTGACAATATTAAAGTAAGGTTTCTGCTGATTGTGTTCTTTATCTTCTAAATCTAAATAAGTAGAGATTTTAATCTCATAGCAGTCAACGTGTGTGTGTGTGTGTGTGTGTGTGTGTGTGTGTGTGTGTGTGTGTGTGTGCGTGTGCGTGCGTGTGTGTGTGTGTGTGTGTGTGTGTGTGTGTGTGTGTGTGTGTGTCTTTGCCTGTTCTTTCAACTATTAGTCTTCAGAAATTTTTACACTGGGATGTGAGTCAACAGCTATGCCAGACACTCCTCCCAACATCTTCTTCTCAGCATTCAGTGATAATGTCATTCTCTATAAAGTGCATTCTGAGACCATTAAAGTTAGATATTTGCAGTGGCACAAGTCTTATATTGTATGTAACCCATTTTGTATACCTAAACAAGTATAGTGTTCGAATCTGATCTCAGTCAAGTGGTGTGTGTGTGGGTTGGTAATACATTATGGTATTGTATGATGTTTTGAATCTCTTCTCATTTGACTCCCATGCAGGAGATCCTTTTACATAGTCCCATGAATCAAACATCCCCTTTTTCCATCTATCTACGTAGGTTCATAAGTTCATAGGTTCATAGGTTGGTACTTGGCTATCAGCCCTAGGGCCTATACAAGCCTAGCCATAACAATTCCCTGGCTATTTCTTCCCACACTATTTACTTCCCTGGACCCCTGTCTAGCAGGCCGAATGATGTGATCCCCGGGATGATTTTCCTTTCTCCCATCCAATCATCAAGGTTCCTTTTGAAGAGTACCAAAGAGGCACTCTGCTTGACATGTATGGGCAATCTATTCCAGAGTCTGGGGAGTCTCTGGGTCAGGAACCTGTCCCTCCAGCATGTTTTGTTTATTGTGATGACAAGGTTTAGCTCCCTGGAGCATGTGGCTCTGAGGGATTGGGATTTCTTTAAGTGTGGCATGTCCATCAGCTCTGGGTTTGACATGGCCTTGTATGTTAAGCAAAGATCGTCTCTGAGTAGACGATATGCGACAGAGTATAGCTGGAGTTTTTTAAGGTGGTCAGCATAGGGCATCTGCTTTAGGCCTGTGATTCTTTTAGTGAGGTATTTCTGTGGCCTTTCCAGTTGTTGCAGATGTCTTGAGAGGTACATACCAAACGGGGCATTGTATTCTATAATGGGTCTAATGAGGGATGAGTACAGTGGGACAATGACCTCCTTTTTTCTGGATGAAAAGCCCTTAGTGATGAGGTGTGCCACATAGAAGGATTTCCCGACTGTTGTGGCAATGTGGTTATCGAAGGTGAGACCGCTGTCCACCTGTGTCCCTAAGTCTCTTATCACACTTTCGGTAATTCATGGATACATGTTTTTTCCCAAAGGGGATAACTATACATTTCTTGGCATTGAGCTTGAGCCCATGGCTCTGGCACCAAGCATCTGTTTCTGTAAGGCCCTTTTGTAGAGTATCCACGTCATTTGGGGATTCAATAATGGTTCCCAGTTTGCAGTCATCTGCGAACTTTGTTATCCAGAGTCCCTTAGTGTTGGCCTGTACTTCAGAGAAGTAGATGCCAAACAAGAGCGGTCCCAGGACTGAACCCTGAGGTACTCCACTTGTCACTTGTCTGGAGCTGGATTTGGAGTCGGCTACTTTTACAGTGTGGGTTCTATCAGTAAGCCAGTTAGCAACCCATTGGGTGACATAAGGATTAATGCTCAGCTTAGTAAGTTTATCTATGATTCCAGAGTGGGGGATGGTGTCAAAGGCCTTGGCAAGGTCTAGATAGGCTGTGTGGACCACCTTACCCTTGTCCGTGGCTCTGGAGACTGATTTGAAGAAGTCAATCAAGTTCAGGAGACAAGATCGGCCCTTCACAAACCCAAACTGGGTGGGGTCCAGTGTTTGAAGGTTGCCAATATCTTTGTTTATAAGTTCCATGATAATACGCTCCATGGCCTTGCAGATAAGGCTTGTCAGACTGATGGGATGGTAGTTTCTGGGATCCAAGGTGGATCCCCCCTTGTGGAGTGGGATAACTGTAGCTGTGCGCCACTCAGTGGGCACTAAACCTGAGGTGAGGCTATGATTAAACATGACACTTAGGTGAGGTGCCAGTTCATATTGTAGTTCATGTAGTACACAGCCCGGGATGTCATCTGATCCCATGGATGCTGTATTCTTAGCTTTGGATAGTGCGTTTTTTACCTGTGTGGCCGTTATTACCGGAATTTGGCAATCTTCCGGTATTGAGATGGGCCATTTAGGGGGTGAGAGGGGGGTGAAGTTGGCACTGAATCGATCTGCCAGGATATTGGCAATATCCTTGGGATCAGTATATTTAATGCCATTCTGTTTTAACTCAGAGCAGATCTGAGCATTGCCATTTAGATTCTTGACATAGTTATAGAATGCCTTGTGATTGTCTTTGGAATCTTTGGCAATTTTATTTTCATAACTAGCTTTGGAGGATTTTATGAGGGATCTCAGTTTCTTACTGAGGCTGGTAAGGAAGTTTTTTGCATCCTGGGATTTTCCTCTTTTCTGCAACAGTTTCTTCCTTTTGTTGTAAAGTTTGTTTATGGCAGGGGACCACCAGATTGGCTTCTTTTTTTGGATGAGAGCATCTTGGTTCTATTTGGGATAGCACGATTTATGCATGAGTAGATGTGCTCGTACAGTGCCTTAGTGTAGGATTCAGCAGTTGAACTTTCAGCTCCCGTCTGCATGGGTTTCATGACGTTTGTCACTTCTGACTTGAGTAGCATGAAATTGGCTTTGGAGAAGTTTTTTATGGAGGTTTCCTTACTGGGGGCATAACATCCTTTCAGCAGAACACTTCCATAACATCCTTTCTGCAGAACACTGAGGATGTCATCATCTCAAAGGTACACACACATATTGTGAAACAGAATCCCTTCATGACCCTCTACAAGCCACTTCCAAACCACTGGATATGTGATTATTAATTCACCAGTGGAGTGGTGTCCATGTCCCATATGGGCAGGTGTAGTCTATAATAAAATCAAACACAATCACATATCTCCTACTATCTTTCCTCACCTAAAAAATAGCAATTTGGGTTTAAATGAGATAACAATGGGTAAGATTGTATGGGCCCTTGGCTGTTAGCCTAGTAATGTCCTATGACCCTACAAACATTGCACGTAAATGTTGTTGTCATCCACATGTGCTATGTTGAGTTGTGGATGTACTGTAGTCCTATAACAATGTATCCCAATCTGAGTTTGAGCTGCTGCGTTGATGCCCACTGCTGCCATTTGGTTGCATGTTCCTTTTATAACAGCTATAGGGAATATGCATCCTGAGGACTGAGGAACATAGGATGATGCTATGTATATTGTTGCCTTACTAAGGCATGTGTTTTTGAAGTGGAGTATACCAACATTCTACACAGCTGCAGTATGGAACAGGTGTGCATGTGTATACCTAGCATCTGGAAATGTCATCTGATGTACAGCAATATTACATCATACAGATTACATGGGCACATACTCCTGGATTCATCAACATGTTGCAATGCTGCAATATACACAAACATATGACATTTTGAGATTCACTTGCAACCTTGGTAAAATTATTGCATGCACTATTGTGTTGCTATTCACAAGGATTATACAGGTGATCCCCAGCAGCACTGTGAGACTGTTAGCATTTGTGCCAGTAACTTTTCTGCATGAACCACATCCACCTCAATTGTAATGTGTCCATATATGGTGCCAGGACCTTCCCCACACATTTCCACTGATAAACATATAGGCATATGATGTACTGCTTATTTAATGATGTGAAACAGGTAAAGTTTTATGACTGTGTTAGTTCCACTGTGCCACATGTGATTCTTGCCCAAGGTTTTATCTGGAGGTGATGTACAGCTTGAAGTCCATTGTAGCATAGGTATAACTATAGTGTGACTGTACTGTGTCATGGTTGTACCATTACATCACATCGGTATTACCATGTGATAGTTTGTATGAACACATATGGATGCATGTTATGATTTCATGGCAGTATAACATTTTCACTGGCAATTTCAGGGGGACAGTGATCATGTGGCAAATGTTGAGATTTGAGATGTATTTATGGAGTATGCTCCATTTATTGTTTGGTATGTCTATCACAGTGACATCTTCCTTGATCACTGACACTTGACTTTGCAATGGTGTAATTTCTGTGCACATGGGCATGGTTGATGCATTGCCATCAGTCTCACATACTGTTGTACCATTTATTATAACAGATCACTTATTACTTCAAACATCAATTGCAGATGCTACAGACAATATCCACTGCAATTAAGTACCCAACTATGTGTAGGGAATCCACTCATAATAGTGTGGTGTCTGTGTGTGTTGTTATTCATATGGCCAATACCTATGTCAGGCAGATATATTTTAGTAAGGTGCATCACATTAGGCACAGTAAGCTCCCACACATGTGGTAGACCACAAAGAACTATCCTCTGGGATGCATACTTGCTAGGATTTAACAGTGCAGACATCCCTTCAATGTATTCTACTAGATGCATGCGTGATACATCTTTATGGATTGTACCCAGTAAATACACAGCTCAGTGATAATATTGATGGCATGGGTTTGATTATTGCAGGAGGTTTGTAGCTTATATAGTGAAAGTGAATCTCTCACCTGGCCAGGATTGCCCTGATTTGAACTCCAGGTTTAACACTGTCCCATTTAACTCCTCCAAGAAGTGGTCACTTTGGGGAAGGGGTGGGAATTCACCATATAAATAATGTTTGTTACAGTTGTACATATCTGTTACTGCAGAACATATATGATAGGTTATAATCACATATTCTGTCAATGCTGTAGGTTAATGGTCATAATATTTTAAAAGCATCCGTGATTTTGCCTGTTTATTTCTACATTAGTCCAGGAGTCTGATGCTATGTGCCCCTCATTTTGCAGATCTTCAGAGTATGCACACACCTCCTATTGAATAGACTGTCCTTGCCAAGTGTCCTCTCCAGTGAGCATGTCAGTGATGTTTATATCACAACCATTCACTGTCATTGACATGTAATCTTGTGTGACCATAACATATATACTATCATGTGCATTCATATCACAATATACTTGTGCAGGAGGTGTAAGCAGCAGTATATACTGTGCTATCTACATATATGCATAATGTTATGCTACTGCCTCGTCTTGGAAATGTACATATATTGACATGTCCTATCTTGGAGACATTTCCATATTTACCATGCCCTCTTCCTTTTCATTCATTCCTATCATTCATGTCTGTGCACATTTTGATCAGCATACTTTCCCCTGCCACTGTACATTTCCTTCTAGTTGCTGTTTATCCTCACCCTCCATTATTTCATTATGCAAATAATTGTTTTATTGGGATTGCACTCAGTACATTTTTCTTTACTGTGTTATTAGTGCTGTTATTGTAGTATTTTCAACCCTGGTAGTCATTGTGGCTGTTCGAGTAAACTTGCGGAGCATGTCTGATTGCAGGCAAATTTGAATGCTTCTTCTTTCTGTGATCACGGTGCTCTCGCCATGAAACCTTGCTTGTATTCATGTAAGCATGATTAGCAGCATGAATATGCAATTAGCGCTGCTGCTCATTACATTAATACGTAAGCTCCGTGTAGACTTCGAACAAAGCCTACACGAAGCTTATTGAATCCCCAGGTAAGTGTACAAAATCTGTATTCGAGAACATCCCTACCACATTTTTTGTGCTGTCTATTCACTCAGAAAGATTAGACTAGGTGTTAACATTGACTGCATATTGTGGTAATGCTTACAGATCAGCCTCAGTATTTGAGGTTGCAAGAAAATTAGTAGGAAAACTAAAATTAGGAGCAAGACTGTGACAGTTATGCTTGTCTTTTCTGTTCACTCAGAATGGGGTACACTTAATGTCGGCGTTAATGAATATAACCTAACAGGTAGGTGGAATAAATAATTAATCTAGCCCAATAGGTAGATAGAGCAATGTTTATCAAATGCACATTTCATAGACAGATCTCTGCTTATCAATTGCAGGCAATCTTAAACAAATGAACTTTGGCTGTTCCTTTGCTATGTGGGATGGGCGTGTGGTATGTTAAGTTTTTTATTTATTTATTTTTTTGAAAATAATATACTGAAAGTGTTGATATAAGAGATAGGACTGTATGTGATTGTTTGCTTGTGAAGGATCAAATAAGAGCTTGGAAAGAGGATAGATTTAGTGCTGCATCTGTGTGTGTGTGTGTGTGTGTGTGTGTGTGTGTGTGTGTGTGTGTGTGTGTGTGTGTGTGTGTGTGTGTGTGCATGTGTGTGTATGAGTGTGTATGTGCGCATCTTCTTGTGTGAATGAAAGTACTGGAGTATGTGTGTGAGTCTTTCCTGGTGAGGGTTAGGATAAGGTATAGGTATGTGGAAAGGCTTAGTGCTGTGTGAGTTTGATGGTATATACAAAAATGCGTATATGACTGTTTTTTGTAGTGGTACTTTTAGGGAAAGCATTTTAGTAAGGTAATATGTTTGGTTTGGATTAAGGGTACTGTCAAGATTAGGGTTAACAACACAAATGAGATGTTAAAGAGGCAAAGTAGCCTACAATAAGAGTAAGGCAGCACATATAAAATGCATAGCTATGTGATATCTTAATCCTCTTTTAGTGGAGGCCCATGGGATATATACAAATGACTCCTAAAGGATGTGGCTTCTGAATGCCCATTAATGTTTACCATTTAAGCCTATATGGGTTCATTCAGGCCAATAAAGCTAAACCAGTAGCTGCAGACATGCTATGTTTCAGCCTTTTTCAGACCTTGCCAATATACCATAAGTGGATTGTTTGCCTATACTTTAGAAACACAGAGCTTAAAAATCAAGCCTAATGTCCAGATACATTAGGTTGCCTGCAAAATATCCCAAATACCATCCAGTTTAAAGGGTAAAACAGTCACACAGAGAGACCATTCAGTAAAAACTGGGTTTGGCTATACCATTAAAAACACAGGTTTTACAAAAAACTAATCAAACTAAATCCATATATAACCTGCTGAATAGAAAACTGTCTTACAGGAAGTACCCATAAAATCACAACTAGGGGCATTCTCTCCATTATAATTGCCATTATCAGTGGAGTCCTACAGAACTCCATAGTAGGGCCACTTATATTTGCTATGTATTTCTTTTATGTAGAAGCTAATGTCAATGTCTTTGGATGACAAAGATTACAGATGACTGAAAACTCAGAGCTATCATCAACTTTCCTGCAGACTCACAGATCTTACAAGAGGATACATTGCATGCAAACACATGCACCAAGAGAACAGTCTAATATTAAATGCAAAAAAAAGTGCATTGTTGTGTGTTTTGTAAAACATGGGCACCCCAGTATCTATCACCTGACCATTACTATGCTTCAGCTATGAGACCTCTGTATCACCTGCCTCCACCTTGTACACCTTCATAGATTAATTCCAGCTGGGGACGTGTGTCCTACTTCACTCCTTGTCCATACCCCCAATTCCCTTGCCACTCCCCAGGCTCTCCAATTTATATATCACTGTCTGCACTCTCTTCCCAACCCACTTCTGACCATCCATTAAAGGTCCACACAACTTCAGTAAACTTACATCCCACTTCCTCAACCACCCTAATGTGATATATTCCTATCTCAAGCTGTCATAAGGTTGCATCACCACCCACACTTAAACAAATCCACTAAGAAACAACACATCATTATCAACCCCCATCATCTTTCCATATTCACTCTCCGGTCCTCTTCCATCATCATAGACAACTGCCACTTCCTTTCAGAACTCCCTTTCTGCCCTACCCTCCACAATGCTTCCCTACCTTATCATCTTACTCCTCCTTCTTTAAACACTACATTGTCAATGACCCCAGCTCTTCTCTCTTCTCTCAACCTACCCTTCATTAGCCTACCACAAAGCCTCACTATCACTGACTTGAACCCCGAGACATACCCCCTTGTTTACATATTCCATTCTCGACTTAGCAGTCACAGATAACTCCAGCTTCACAATCCCTTTACCTCATCTCCTCCAAATCTACCAAACATCAACACCCCCACCTTAACCTTCCTAAATACCTCTATAAATTCACCCCTATCCTGCTCATACTCCTCCTCAGAGCCAACACTGAATCCAATCCAGTCCCCTCCCAACACATACCACCTATAACTTTTCTCAATATCTTCATCCTGTCCTGCACATTAATTAATGCCCAAAGCATCTCAAATAAACTTGAACAGATAAACACCTTGCTTACCATCCATTCACACAACATCACAGCTGTCAATGAAATATGGCTCAAACAAAACAATCTTAATTTTCAGCATCTACTTCCTCCTAAAAATCCATGACACAAGACCTGACAATAGACAAGATGGAGACACTCCCATTCTTTATAAAAACAACTTTAAAGCAACCATCATTACTCAAGCAAATGCCTCCTCAGATACTGACCCCAAATGGATCTTTTTAAAACTTTCCTCCTAGAACAGTCCCTTTCTAATAGCAGTTGCTTACCTTTCTCCTCCAGCCTCACTTAACAGATTTAAATCCCTTATTCCTACTATCACCTCAGCTGCCCACAACTATAAAAATATTGTTATTCTAGGTGACTTTAACCTAAACTACCTAAGTCCCCTGAGAAATGACATTGCCAAATTCCAAGCCAGTATCAACCTTATGCAGTTAGTCAATAACGCTATCTGTTCAAATCTCCAAACCAACAACCACTCCTTCCTCGATCTACTAATCACTAACAACCCTCCCATCATCTCCAATATATCTGTTCTTCTACCCTCATTCAATGACCACTCCCCAATAACCTTACAAAATTATCCACCAGTCACCAAAACTGCCTCCCAGACTACTTACCCTCATAACTAGATCCATCATTAATACAGACAACCTCAAAAACAGCTAGCAACCTTCGAATGGTCTCATGTTACCAACTTACAGAACTCCAACTTGACTGCAATAGCTCTGACACATACCCTCCTCCAACTTCAATGCAAATTCTTCCCTCTCACACAGTGCCTTTTCAAATACAACAAAAAACCTTGTTAACCAGTGAACTGAAAGGTCTGCTCAAACTGAAGGACAATGTCTGGGCTTCATGGAGACAAAAGACTATCCCCAGAAAAATTATACTGCCTTTACCTTCCTAAATAACCGAACTAAGCAAGCCATATACAGGCCCAAAACCAACTATTTCAAAAAACAAACAACTTGCTCTGCTAAGCAAATTCAAACATTTTGGCAAGAAGTAAATATTCTTACAGGCCATAAATCCACAAATCCCACCTCCTCCCCTGTCACCATCAAGACTTCTCAAGGCCAGCTTTCAACCTTTGACCTTCTCAAGGAATTCAGCCACCTCCCTAGTAGCACAACCTCTTCTTCTCACACCAACTCACACAACCCCCATCCTTCTATCCCCACTTCTATTTCAATAATATTGCTTACAAAGACCTTGGCCCTCTATTAGAAAACACACCATAATGCAGACAACCTATCCCTTGGTTTTTACCACTCTGCAAAGACTTCCTTACCCACCTCTTGTCTATATTTATAACCTCTGCTTAACTAAAATACAGTGCCAGACATATGGAAAGCTATTCTTGTCAAACCCCTTCACAAACAGCCTCAGCCAAAAAATGCTTCCCATTTCCGTCCTATGTCCACCCTCCTTATACTTACAGCTACAAAAAACTGTCCACCTACATCCAAAAGCTTAAGCATCATGGATTTTGGGCTGACTGGCACACACAGACTGCATAATGGTCACTTGCAGATAAGATCCTTCTCAACATGGATAAAGGACATTTTTCAAGACCTCTCTTCATTGACCTTACCAAAGCTTTTGATTTTATTTACCACTTACTGTTACTTCACTCCCTCCAAGAAATAAGGGTTAGCCCCAACACTGTTACCTGGTTCCAATATTTCTTAACAAATAGTTTTTTTCAGAGACAAAATAGGCTCATCCCTATCACCTTTAGCACTCTTCTCCAGAAGAGTGCTCCAGGGATCCACAGTTGTCCAACTGCAGTTTTCAATCTTTATTAACAAACTACTCTGTGATCGTCCTAATCTTCAATCACTCTTTATGCAGATTATATGGTTATTCCTTGACCAGTCCCACATATTCAGCTATTCAAGCCCAGCTTTAGTCTGACATCTACTTCCTTAATTCCTGGTTAAACAAACATAAGCTACTCCTAACCCACTCCAAAACAAAAAAGTATGGCATTTGTTCCCCAAAAGAAACAGCCTTGTCCTTTACAGCTAGACCTGTCACTTAACTTTCAAAGCCACATTGAAAACACCAGGAAAAAGATCAGCTCTCTTTTATTCTGCTCCTAAAAATCTCTCTCCCTTTGTCTTCAGACCAGCTATGCTGAAATAGGCAAAGGAGTCCTCCTTGGTCATCTTGAATATGGGCTTCCCATCATAGCCACAGCCTCTAAAAAAATTATCCATTCTACAGTCCATTGAAAGAAAAGTATGATGATTCATTTAGTCTCATAGAGAGTTAAACTACTTCTAGGGTCTCTTCTTCTCCTCAGACTAATTCATCCAGGTGCCTTTACACCTCTTTCAGACAAACTCCATTATAAAACTGCCCCTACAACTCCACAACCTCTCCCAATTAACTCTCTCACCCCAGATACCTCAAACCAAACTGCACTGTACTGGCCATTCCATCCTTCCTTCCTTCTCCCATCTTGCATGCAAACTCTAGCAATCCATCCCCATCACCTAAAAGAAGTCTCTTCTTTCCGCAAATTCACATCACAACTCAAAAGTTATCTCTATCAAAAATCTGACTGTAAGTGCTTTTTCACTGGACACATAACCAAACCCAAACTCCCTCCACACCTGCATTACTTCTGCTTTGACCCTCTGTTCTCACCTGCTACCTTCTTCTCATATTTTGCTATTAAAATGAATCCACATTTGTTTTTATACTCTAGTAATAATAGTTACACATTGTTGCAATTGTCTATGGAATTAAAAACTGTTAACATAAAAATGTCAACAAAACCCAAATTAAAGGTCATGCTGCTAAATGCTAGGAGTCTAAACATGGAACTGCACTCATTCCAAGCAATCTTAACCCTGGAAAATTCTGACATCTGCACAGTCACAGAAACCTGGTTCAAAGCTGTGGAGAGCAGGCCAGCCATACCTGGTTACTCATACTTTCATACATTCAAACCCCAAACTGTGGGTAGTAAAGCCAAAGGTGGTGGAGTTTCAATATATATTAAAGACATACACACCTCCAGGTTGGACAAACAGTATGATGCACAGGAGACACTCCAGGTGCAGTTAACCATTGACAAGACCATTATACAAATCATAGTTAGCTACCAGACTCGAAATCTGACCCAAGATGCACACACTTCCTATCTAGACCTCTTCAAATCTATCAAGATTCAACCATTTACCCTGATCCTGGTTGACTTTAACTATTCAAGCATAGACCGCAAACTACTCATGCCAGAACACAAATGCCCAGATATTCCTCAATTTTGTCAATGCAAATGCTTTAGAACAGCTAGTTGATACCCACACAAGAGGTGATAATATCTTGAACTTGATATTAACAAACATGAGTAACCACTGCAGCATCCCTGCAGTATCATCCTCCCTTGTAAGATCAGACCATTAAATGGTCACATTTGAAGTCACCGCCTCCCCCGACCCCCCTCTAGCTACGGTCAAACAAAAACATTTTCCAAACTGATTACAGCCTCCTGAGGAATGGTATAAACAGCTTCACAGCCCTCTCCCCATCTCTAGGAACTGGCACCATTATCCAAAACTATACCAACTTACTATATGAACATTTATATAGGTGCATGGAATCAGGAATAGCTGACAAGACTAAATGATCCACCGCAAGGAAGAGTAAACCTGTCTGATGGACATTTGCAATAAATAAACTCTATAACAAAAGAAAAACATTGCTGTCCAGGGCCAATAAGGAGCAGGTGCCCAATTGGAAGCAATCTCTTCTTAGCCTAAACAAGTAAATAAGAGCACTAGTGAAACCCTCCAAAGCAAACTTCGAGTCCAAATTGGCCACATCTACTAGAGACAATCATAAGGCCTTCTTCACATATGTCCATAATCTCAAAGGAAGCCCCCAGATCTGTTCAGAACTGGTGGTCAAGGACACCACATATACAAATGCTGTAGATATAGCAAACTTGTTGGCTGAGAAATTCAGTGAAATTTTCTCCCCTCTTTCCCCCCATCAGTAAATCAGGACATTCCCAGTACCTGTCCCCTTCCCCTTATATCTAGGGATCAGGTAATTACTGCTCTCTCAAACCAAAAAATACAGCCTCCATGGGACCCAATAACATCCCAGGCTGCATCCTACATGAACTCAGGCAGGAACTTGCAGTACCATTAGGCGCCCTATTCAACCAAAGCCTGAGGACCGGCTTTGTCCCAGCTGAGTGGAGGACAGCCACTGTAATCCCTTTACACAAAGGTGGAGCATCCACCGATCCTGGAAATTATAGACCCATCAGCCTAACTATCCTGATCTGTAAGGCCATGGAATGGATTATCATGGACCTCATTAACAAGGACATTGGCAACCTCCAAACACTCAAGCCCCATACAGTTTGACTTCGTCAAGGGGAGGTCATGTCTGTTAAATTTGGTCGATTTTTTTGAGATAGTCATCATCAAAGCCATGGATGAGGGAAGACAGTGTGCACCACCTACCTTGACCTGGCCAAAGCCTTCAACACTATTCCCCACTCAAGCATAACAGACAAACTCTCTCAACTAGGCATCGATCCATATGTTACCTGATGGGTAGCTAACTGGCTCACTGATAAAACCAACCTAGTCAAAATAGGGTAAGCCACCTCAAGCAGTAGACCCGTATCAAGTGGCATACCCCAGGGTTCATTCTTGGGGCCTCTGTTATTTGGGATATACTTTTCTGAGGTGCAGGCCAAAACCAGTGGGCTATGGCTAACCAAGTTTACAGATGGTTGCAAGCTGGGAGCAGTCATCAATTCCCCTGGTGACATGGACATCCTCCAAGAGGGTCTCACCCAAACAAATGACTGGTGCCAGAAACATGGCTTCAAACTAAATGCCAAAAATGCATTATCATCCCCTTTGGGGAGAGTGACATCCCCACAAATTATCACATTAATAACAACGTCCAAAGCATGTATTCAGTCGTGAGGGATTTGGGCACCCAGATTGATATTAACCTGACTTTTGACCACCATGTTGTTTCCATTGTATGGTAAGCTTTCTACATGGCCCACCTCATAAGTAAGGGTATCTCATCTGGGAAAAAGGAGGTCATAACATCCCTGTATTCTTCCCTTACCATGCCCATTATTGAGTATAACGCCCCATTCAGCATGTACTTCGCAAAGCACATGTAGCAACTGGAGAGACCACAGAGGTTCTTCACCAGGAGAATCCAGGGCCTCAAAAATCTACCCAACACAGATAGGCTAAAAGCCCTATCCCTCTAATCTGTTTCATACAGACTCCTCAGAGGTGACATCTGTCTGGCATACAAGGCGATCTCAGACCTCACCTTGATGGGACTGCTGCATATCCACAAGTCAAGCTCCACTCATGTAACCCACACACATGGCCTCAACCTGGTCTGTGACATTAATAGCACTTGTTGGCAGGACAGATTTGTGTCCCAGAGACGTTCCCATCTGAGGAATACACTCCCTCTCCATGTCAAGCACAGTACATCTTTACCCCTTTTGAAGCACAACCTGGATAACTGGATGGGAAATAGAAAATACATCCCTGAGATTCCACCCGTGTCCCTGATGGACAGGGGCATTGGGTGCTGATTTGTCTACGCATGGGATAAACTCTTAGCTAGGCTTATAAGGCGAATAGCCTAGTAACTTCCTATGATCCTATGATCCTATGTGATTATTCTCTGTTTGTGAATTTCTTGTGTTTTATTTATTTAATTTATGTATTTACTTATTTGTTTGTTCCTTTATTGTGAGTGAATTTCTTCACCTATGCTGTGCCTGCAAATGGTCCGCTGTAATCAGTGTACTACTCTGATAAACAAACTAAATAGAAAAGAACCCCCCTCAAAAAAATGATAGTTATTAGGATCTGGTCACTTTCACAGACAGTAAGCTCACCTTTAATCACTATGTCTTTGTGGTTGTCAAAAAATACTTCTACCTAGCCCATTTGATTACCAACAGTATTGCTTCTAGATCCATGGATCCACGGTTATTATCATCCTTCTCAACCTCTCCATTATTAGACCTATGATTGAATATATTGCTCCCTTCAACATGTACCTGGCAAAACACATGATCCAAACTGAAAGACTTAAAATTTTTCTCACTAACGAAATCAAAGGGTTGAGCTCCATGCCCTATGCAGAACACCTTAAATCTCTATCTCTATTTTAGGTCTCAAAAGCATTCCTACATGTTGGCCTCTGCCTAGCTTACAAAGTCTTAAATGACCAACCACCTTTTGACCTTTTTACACATTCACAAAACATGTAATACCATAAAAAATATACATGAGACCTAAACATCCATCACAACATAAAAATAACTTGCTGGTAGAGCAGATACCTCTCTGAAATAATCACCCTCTCCTGAAATACACTTTCCTTTCCATATTAAAAAAGTAGCTCTCTAATCCTCTTGAAACACCACCTAGAAGAGTGAATAGAAAATCACAAATATAGCTGTGAGCTGACACAACAAACCCTTAAGGGAAGGGGAAACATGTAGTGGGTATTGCTGTGGCTTTAAAGGATCCATCCATATGTATTCCCTAGTAATAGTCTATGAATATATAAAATAAATTAGTGTTTACCAGGATTACTAAATAGATAGAACATAACATAACATACAAATGATACCTGGAATGAAAATTAGTTTGAGGCCTTACAGAGCACTGGAGTCACAAAACAGGATGAGGAAAAGCTCAAAATATTCTCAAGTTCTAAATGATAAAAGAGTCACAGGATGTATGCAGTAGCCTGATAATTCTACTTCTTAAATGTAATGGAAACATTCAATTCTGTAATGACTGAGAAACTTAATAGCATATCAAAATTTGATAGTTATCCTATACCCAATATTAATGAATTCATACAATACCTAAGAAAGTTTGGATGCTTTACAACACTGGACTTGGAAAAAAAGTCCTGACAGATATCATTTGCATCCTTTCTCAAAACAAATACATCTTTACCAACTGGCCTACATGGAGTTTCAGATAGCTTTCAGAGGCTGATGGATAAAATACTAAAGCTCCAAAATAACAGCACACAAAAACAAAATATGAGTCATGCAAAACTTAGAAGCAGAATTCACTTTATAAGCATCCAGTACCTCGGCATTTCGCCTTCAAGGATAAATTACAATCACATGACTGCTCCTTTTACACAGCAATACCCCCTACTGATTGGTTACAAAACATTTCAAATACAATTTTCCTTACCAACATATAAATATTACAAAGTCAACATAAATACTTTATAACATTCACATGTTGAAACTGTTCTATAACTTTTTTATAACTTCCTTATACAAAAACCTTTTACAAAACCTTTTATACTTACTTACTGACACATTCAAATATTGTAATTTTATCCCATTGTGTAGTTCAAACTCACTGGTTATACATTCAAATTAACCTCAAGGTTAAGACCCCTTGGAGACAGTGTGCCAAAGTTAATAATAATCCTGCTTTGCAACCTAAGCAACTTTGTAATAAAATCACCCCCTCTCATGTTATAGGGTTGACCCAACATACAAAAGAACAAAGTTTCTTCCAACCCACCATAGACCAACTGAAAATGTTCAGCAACAGGACTATTAATGTTCCTAATACCACCGTCTGTCCCACATACCATTTAACCTTACTACAACCACAACCCAAAATTTATACCACCCCACAAGAATTACAACTAAATTGCCCCCTGGAAACAAATTTCTTTCCATTGATGTAATTATCTGTCAAAATGTTCACCCTTTTACATACCATACAATACTTACAAGGAAATGTACCCACTTTATCACAACTTACACCAACCTGTCTGGCACTCAATAACTCTTTGCGATTATCCATAATAATGCCCTGGACATTGCACATGACCTGGCAGTTGATGGAGTGGTATCCCTTGCGATTTATGTAGCTCCTACCATGCTCACCGGGTGGTGACTTGATATGTATGTACATGCAGTCTATCGCACCCAGTACCTCCGGGTAGTGTGCCACCTGGTGGAAGAGATGCATATTGCTGGCCAACTCCTCCTGAGTTCGGGGGAAGTATATATGCTCATTGGCGTGTGGTAACATAGCATCCAGGAACTGGTGTAGTACCCTGGATGCTGATGCCTGTGAGATCCCCATTATATCTCCAGTTTGTCTTTGAAAGGTACCTGTGGCTAGTATTCGCAAGCTTACACATACCTTCATGTCCACTGGGATGGGTTCCCCTCTGTTGTTTCTGGATCTCAGGCGTGGTCGGCACAGCTCAACTATTTGCTGTAAGATATCCCTGTCCACCCTGAATGCTCTACTATCTCCAGATCATATATCCCCTGGTAGATTACCCTTGGTCTGAACACTCTTCTCCTCCTCCAGGGCCTGCGGTGGTTGTCAGCATCCTCCTCCACAACACCTTCAGTCTCTAACACATGGTGATGAATCACAGCTATGGCAGCTCCCAACATGTACATTGTAAAAGTTCCCCATCTGTTTACACCGATGGTGCAGTGTTTAGGAATACACAGGTGTGTGTGAGGTGCCTTCACACTTTATACTATTGTGCTGTGAACATTGATGATGTCATAGGGTGTGTATGTACCATTGGAGCTACAGGGTATCTTATGTGTTTTACCACAGGTACTGCTATTGTGGTGCCTTTGGTGTTGAATTACATTTGGCTGCCATGGATTACCTCTTGCCCTTCCCTTAACATTTCTTGACGTTTCCCCTCCCATTTTCTGGCATGCATTCAGCAGCCTGCTTTCATTTGTACTTTCCTAAACCTGGCTTATCTTGCAACGTGTGTTCTATGGCCGATCTACTGCAGGTTTGCTTTGCTCTGCTATGACAGTTCTCTTTTCTTTGCAATCCGACACCTCCCCTATCGTGTTCTGCAGATTGCTGAAAGCAGACTTGTTAGCTGCCGTCGATTGCCCACTGTGAGTTAATAGGTGTTAATTGCTCAGTTGTACTCCAGTTATCCTACTGTGGAATTTCCTTATTTTCTTCCCCTAACCTTCCTGTTTGAGCTATGGTGCGTGGCGCGTGCGTCCGCTTACCAGGTTTCGGGCACATTTCCATCCACGTACACATGCGCTTTCGGGCACCATATGTGCTCTCAGCTAAACGATGCTATACCTACATCCCCACCCCTATCCTGCAGCTTTGCTTAGCAATGGGCAGGCCGGATTTGCATTGCTCCAATGTGCTTACAGCTACGGTGGCACACCCCACTGCTGATGTCATGTATACCTCCAAACCACTCCTCTGTGTTGTAGTGCTGTGCCGTATGGAACATCCTTAGTCCGGCGGGACGTTTGCGATTCACTATTACTTGCCTCATTTGCATTACATTGACTACTAATTCATAGTTACCGTGCCGAACACTGTCACAGACCCTTAGCAACCCTAGCAGCTTGGTTGTGATGTACCATGCATACCATTGAGTATTATGGTGAAATCATGATTTGTATTACATTGCGATTTTATGACATTTGTGTATATTTTCCTTGTGTTCCTGTTTGCGCACACATGCCCTGTGGTTGTACTTTGCGTTACTGTGGACATGACATTAAATGTTGTTTTTTAGGTGTTGTGCATCGTTTCTTATGCCATTGGCTGTATATTTAGCCATTGGCATATGTTAACTTAGTAATACATGAGTCTGGTCCACTTTCATAGCTCCAATGTTCTGTTTGGCAAAATGTAAACCATTTTTTATGGTTTACATTTCTGTGGGCTTATGCTACACCTGCACCACTTCATGAATCGCTATGTACCTTCATTTACATGGTGCAGTACTGCGCATGGGGTGATTAGCATACCTGTGCTGAGGGCTGTGCAGATATGGCGTACGCTGGTAGTGCACATGGAATTGTATCATACCTGAATCGCTCGGCGGCCATATTTGGCGTTATACCACCTATGCTACACCTGCGCCTGGCGCAAGATTCATGAATCCCGGGGAGAGTTTATATACCAGAAAGGATGGAAGAATCTAGAAGCCCAAATTATTACATAATCCTACTAGCCCCTGTTCTTACACCAATCATCTGTGCTACAGAAGGTCAGGAATCCATGATACTCTCAATAACAAAGAGGACAAGACACTATCATCAGAAGATGGCTGCCAGAAATGCAGGAAACTCAACAAACAAAACTACCAGGCCTGGCTAACAGCAGGCTTATATTATGCTACTTAAGTAAAACACAGAAACCTCACAATAAATGCACAGAAAGAACACTCACAAACAGAAAATGCAAGTCACAGTATGAAAAAGCAGTTTACAGTTTAGTAGTTCAGTAAAAATGCAATTAAAGCAATGCTTACTATTACAACTACTAGCTGTAGCCACTAAATGAAAGTGTTAAACAGATAAAGGAGCAAGGAGACTCTAGAGAATGCTTTTCAATGAAAACAAATCAGTTATGTGATACCTGTCTAGAATACAGAAACCTCACAAAAATGTACAGAAAAGCAGAGATAGAGCACTCACAAACAGAAAATATTACTCTCAGTATGTAAAAACAGTTTACACTGAAGTAACTGCGTAGAAATGCAATTAGAGTAATGAAACATTATCTAGCAATGAAAAATACAGTTAAAACAGTATAAAACAGTACATAAATGCAGTGAAACAGTAAAAAAACCTCTATAACAGTGCTAAATGTAGTGGATCAGCTGTATAGCACAATTATAAGTGTTAAAGAAGTGCAATTCGATGAAACAAATAAAAAAATAACTTATTCTGCTCTTGGAATCTTAAGGAATTTCTGCTTCGTCCCATTGATGAATCACCATTCCACAGCTTGGTAAATACAAGCACAGCCCCATGCAGACACAGGGTTTATATACCAGAATGGATGGAAGAATACAGAAGCTCAAATTACGACCTAGTCCCACTAGCCCCTGCTCTTACACCACTCACTCGTGATAGAGAAGGTCAGGAGACCCTGTTACTCTCACTAACAAAGTAGGCTGCCAGAAACACAGGAAACTCAAAAAACAAAACAACCAGGCCTGGACAACAGCAGGCATCTATCTAGATTTTGGTACCTGAGTAGAACACCGAAACCTCACAATAAATGCACAGAAAAACACAGAAAGAGCACTCACATGCAAAAATACAAGTCCCAGCATGAAAAAGCAGTTTACAATTTAGAAATTCAGTAAAAACACAAGTACAGCAATGAACCCTATTACAGCTACTAGCTGTAGCCACTAAATGAATGTTTTAAACAGATAAAGGAGGAAGGAGACTCTAGAGAAAGCTTTTAACTGCAAACAACTCAGTTACATGATACTTGACTAGAACACAGAAACCTCACAAAAATGCACAGAAAAGGAGAGGTAGAGCACCCACAAACAGAAAATACAACTCTCAGTATGAAAAAGCAGTTTACAGTTAAGTATTTCAGTAGAAATGCAATTAGAGTAATGAAACAGTATCTAGCAATGAAAAAAACAGTTAAAACAGTATAAAATGGTACATAAATGCAGTGAAACAGTAAAAAAAGCTTTATAACAGTGCAAAATGTAGTAGATAAGCTATATAGCACAATTATAAGCATTAAAGAAGAGTAATTCAATGAAATAAATATAAGAAATAACTTATTCTGCTCTTGGAATCTTAAAGAATTTCTGCTTTGTCCCACTGATGAATCATCATTCCACAGTTTTTTAAATATAAGCACAGCCCTTTGCAGACACAGAGTTTATATACCAGAAAGGATAGAAGAATCTAGAAGCTCAAATTATTACCTACTCCTACTAGCCCCTGCTCTTACACCAATCGCTTGTGCTAGTGAAGTTCAGGAAACCCTGATACTCTCAATAACAAAGAAGACAAGACGCTATCAGCAGATGATGGCTGTCAGAATCGAAGGAAACTCAACAAACAAAACTACCAGGCATGGCCAACAGCAGGCCTATATCTAGATTATGCTACTTAAGTAAAACATAGAAACCTCACAATAAATGCACAGAAAGGCACAGAAAGAGCAATCGCAAACAGAAAATACAAGTCTCAGTATGAAAAAGCAGTTTACAGTTTAGTAATTCAGTAAAAATGCAATTAAAGCAATGCACACTATTACAGCTACTAACTGTATCCACTAAATGAATGCTTTAAACAGATAAAGGAGCAAGGAGACTCTAGAGAATTCTTTTCAGTGAAAACAAATCAGTTATATGGTATCTGACTAGAACAGAGAAACCTCACAAAAATGCATAGAAAAGCAGAGATAGAGCACTTACAAACAGAAAATACAGGGAGTTCACAGTTAAGTAATTCAGTAAAAATGCAATTAGAGTAATAAAACAGTATCTAGCAATGAAAAATACAGTTAAAACAGTATAACACAGTTCATAAATGCAGTGAAACAGTAAAAAAAAGCTTGATAACAGTGCAAAATGTAGTGGATTAGCTGTATAGCACAATTATAAAAGAAGTGCAATTCAATAAAACAAATGTAAAAAAATAACTTATTCTGCTCTTGGGATCTTAAGAAATTTCTGCTTTGTCCCAGTGATGAATCATCATTCTACAGCCAGGTAAATACAAGAACAGCCCCTTGTAAACACAGGGTTTAAATACCTGAAAGGATGGAAGAATCCAGGAGCTCTAATTAATACCTATTCCTAATAGCCCCTGCTCTTACATCAATCACTCATGCAAGAGAAGGTCAGAAAACCCTGTTGCTCTCATTAACAAAGAAGACAAGACATTCTTAAGGAATTTCTGCTTTGTCCCAGTTATGAATCACCATTCCATAGCCTGGTAAATACAAGCACAGACACTTACAGACACAGGGTTTATATACCAGAAAGGATGGAAGAATCTAGAAGCTTGAATTACTAACTAGTCCTACTAATCCCTGCTGTTACACCAATCACTCATGCTACAGAATGGCAGGAAACCCTGCTAATCTCAATAACAAAGAAGACAAGACACTATCAGCAGAAGATGGCTGCCAGAAACACAGGGAACTCAACAAACAAAACTGCTGGGCCTGGACAACAGCAGGCCTCTATCTAGAGTATGCTACCTGGGTAGAACACAGAAACCTCAGAATAAATGCACAGAAAAGTACAGAAAGAGCACTCACAAACAGAAAATTTAAATCTCAGTATGAAAAAGCAGTTTACAGTTTAGCAATTCAGTAAAAATGCAATTACAGCAATGCACATTATCACAGCTACTAGCTGCAGCCACTAAATTAAAGTTTTAAACAGATAAAGGCACAAGGAGACTCTAGAGAATGCTTTTAACTGCAAACAAATCAGTTATATATATCTGACTAGAACACAGAAACCTCACAAAAAATGCCCAAAAAAGCAGAGCTAGACCACTCACAAACAGAAAATACAGCTCGCAGTATGAAAAAGCAGTTTACAGTTATGTAATTCAGTAAAAATGCAATTAGAGTTATGAAACAGTGTCTAGCAATGAAAAATATAGTTAAAACAGTATAAAACAGTTCAGAAATGCAGTGAGACAGTAAAGAAAAAGCTTTATAACACTGCAAAATGTAGTAGATTAGCTGTATGCCACAATTATAAGCATTAAAGAAGTGGAATTTAATGAAATAAATGCAAGAAATAACTTTCTCTGCTCTTAGGTTCATAGGTATGTACTAGTCTAATTGCCCTGGAGCCTTTACAAGCCTAGCCAATAGGATTACCCCTGTATTGTGCCACCCAACTGTAGTTCCCAGTGCTTCTGTTGAGTAGAGTCACTGGAGTGATCTCCGGGGTGAATTTTCTATTTCCCATCCACTCATCAAGATTTCTCTTGAAGAGGGCCAGTGAGGTGCTCTGTTTGACATGTATGGGAAGTCTATTCATAGGTTCATAGGTTCAGCTAGGCTACTGGCCCTAGGGCCTATATAAGCCTAGCCAATTGATACCCTGGCTTTTGCCATCCAAGAAAATTATTTTCCTGTGCCCCTGTCAAGCAGAGCCACAGAAGTGATCGTTGGGGTGAATTTCCTATCTCCCATCCAATCATCAAGATTTTTCTTGAAGAGTGCTAATGAGGAGCTTTGTTTTATATAGATAGGTAGTTTGCTCCAGAGTATGGAAAGTCTGTGGCACAGGAATCTATCCCTCCAGCATGTTCTTTTTATTGTGGTGACAAGTTTTGGGTCCCTAGAGCATGTAGCTCGGAGGGATTAGGATTTCTTTAAGTGGACCATGTCCAACAGCTCTGGGTTTGACATAGATTTGTATGTTAGGCAGATATTGCCTCTGAGTAGGCGATATGTGACAGAGTAAAGCTAGAGTTTTTTTGAGACCATCTGCATAGAGCATCTGTTTGAGTTCATTAATCTGTGAGGTATTTCTGCGGCCTTTCCAGTTATTGTAGATGTCTTGTGAGGTACATACCAAATGGGGCGATGGAATCTTAAGGAATTTTTGCTTTGTCCCGGTGATGAATCACCATTCCACAGCCTGGTAAATACTAGTTTAGTTTGTAATAGACAGATCATGCCTGTTCGACCCAGATGAGTTCTTAGAAAGGGTTATTGAGGCCATGGATGACATGCAAACAGTTCGCACTGCTTGTCTGTGCCTTGCAATGGCTTCTGACACTATTCTGTATGCAGAGATTGTTGACAAATGCTCCCAACCCAACGAAAACTCCTACATAGTTTGCTGAACTGGTAATTGGCTGTCTGACAGAAACCACACCATTGATGTCAGCATTGTTTGCACTAGACGGAAAACTGATAGTGGTATCATATGGCATATGTTAATGATTGCACACTGGGGGTAGTTATGAAATCCAGTTTTGGTACACAAATTCGCAAGCGAGAAATGGACTAAACACATTCTTGGTTCATTAATCATGGGCTCAACCTCAGCATCAAGAACTATATGATATAGCTTTCTTTGGTAAATCTACATCACTACTGCTTATCATATAGATAACATTACACTTAATATTAACACTGTCATCAGGCACCTGTGTATATATGTATGTTCATAACAGACTCTCCTTTGACTATCACATATCTGTACTGGTTAGAAAACCCTTTTAGTTTGTACAACTTATCCTTCATGGTATCTCATCAAGGTCCAAAGAAATTCTGGTCCCATTTTATTCAACCTTATTAGGCCCATCATTAAATATATTGCATCGTTTATCATGTACCTGACTAAGCATGAAAAACAGCTTGAGACCTCTAGGTTTTCTCACCAATAATAAATTTAGAAAAAAACTATAATGTAATAATATAACATAACAATATAATATAATATAATATAATATAATATAATATAATATAATATAATATAATATAATATAATATTCCATTGCACATGACAATTTGCGTTCTGTGTTAATGATTTGGATGTCTTAGAATAGTAAGCACTGAAGGCAACAAATATCTGTTTACCCCTGTTTAAGCTGGAATGAATGCAGAGTCTGAAAAGGGTAACTGCAATGAAGTGTCACTGTTCCAGTAGTAGAATTTTGTTTTTCAAAAACCTGTTCTCAAATGGTTTGATGGAACAGAAATTTGTATGACTAATAATTTTGTTTCTCTTTTTGTCATGGAAGAAAAAAAATCGCCAAAGTTAATTATACAGACTCCTTTGATGTGACATCAAATGGTGGAGTAAGGGAAATAATTTACCGATGATAAGGAAATAAAACATATTTTTGAAACAGTCTTCAGCAAATTTATACTTTTTGGAAAACCCATTGTTGATCCATAACACTCTTAGAGGCCATTGCATTTTTGAAGCATAGATGAAAGAATCTATTTCTTAATGTTAACCTAGGAGAGTTCTATACCTATGAAATGTTGTTTGTCTTTTGTCTTTTCCCGGTTAGGGGTCGCCACAGCGGAATTCCGATCCGCTAATTATTGGCAGTAGAGTTTCACGAACGCTGAGGTGCCAGCTCGATGTTCAACATTCAACGAAGGCACGCCCATTTATGCATGTCTTTCAAATGCCCACCCAACCACGGAGAGGACATGCAGACTCCACACAGGCACTCCCCGCACTCCAGCCGAGAATCGAAGGGGAGAACCTCTTGCTGTGAGGCAACAACGCTACCGCTGCACCACCGTGGATGTTCTATACCTATGAAATAATCTTAATAATCAGCTTCAGGATTTGTATAAGCATTCTCCACTGAAATAGCTTTCCCATGCAGAAAAGGATTATCTTGGTTCTTCAGAATTTATGATACTCGTCTTCTGAGTGTCTAAAACTGGTGAAAGGTATATGCTGTGTCATAATATGGAATATTACCAGCATCTTCAGTTGCAATAAATGTGATAATTGCTTCATAGTTCAATGTCATAGCAGTTCCATTTACTCATTATAATATTTAAAAAAATCAGCACAGGTCAGATTATAGAGATGCTCCAGAAATGTTTTTGTGTTGAGACTAGATTTATACTAAGTACATATAGTAAGAACTTAAACACAGTATGTTACAAAAAAGACAACATTAATGCTGTGGAGCTCAATGCTACCAAAGAGCTAATGAAGAATATATTTATCCTTTTCAGCAGGTTTTATAATTTGTTTTTCCATTAGAAAAACAGCCTCACTTTCATGGTCAAGATCTTTCAACTATATCTTGTTATCTGCAGTAACATTGCTTTAATTAGTTTACTGATGTCATCAACATTACCCACAATGCCATGTCCTATTCATTATATCATCTGGAGCATTTGGCCTTCATACTTTTACCTTAATTCAGTGACAGTTAAGCATGTTTCTACTTGCAGACAAGATGTAATACCCACACGGTAGGATTAAATCTTGGGTGTATACAGGTCTAAAAGTTTCATGGTCATGTGGTAGTCATAAAGTCATTTGAGAGGTGATTGCAAAACAGAATTGTTTCTGACCCTCAAAGTAGGAAGTATTGAGACTGTTACTAAAAAACATCAAATAACTGTAAACTGTAAAGATAGTATGAGTTATGTTCTAAAGGACTGTTTTTTTTTTCAGGCATAGTTACCAAAACGACGGTTACACTTTAAAAGAATCACATTTATAGCAATCTAAACTCATTGAACAACACATCTCATAAATTGCAGCTATTCCAACATTGCACTAGCAAAACTGTATTTTTGGCACTATATCGCAACTGATATTGATGTAGTATGGAGTATGACAACATCAACCTGTAATAATATCAACAGCTGGAGACTTAGTGTATTAAGGAACTCTTGATATGCATCTGATCTTCACAGCTTCTCCTCGCCTTTCTACTGTCATTTCATCCCATATAAATTCATATCCATCTACTCCTCTACTTATGTATTACAGCATTGTTAACAAGAATATACTGGGCCCCATCATCCATGCAGATAATTATTTCCTGTTGTCAGATATGACCAAATTATTTGCTTTCTGCCTCCACCCTTTCTTCTTGTTAGTCTTGTCATCTATCTCTTATCACTCTGTTTTCATATAATGTTTCTGCTGTGCTTCTTATCTTTTAGCTTTATATCAATATATATATATATATATATATATATATATATATATATATATATATATAAATCACTGATAAAACTGTTAAGTAAGTTTGTCAGCCATGGTAGTCACCCTCACTTTTCGCTGATTACTGCCTTGGTTGACTAAAATAAAGGAACGGGGTTAGTATTTGGGGCTAATTGTCCCTTTGTAATGGCTGCGTGATTGTGAAGATTGTGAAGATAGTTTGTATAAAAAAGGGATGTGGGCTAGGGGTATGTAGTTCCCACAAAAAAAAACAAAACAAAAAAAACACTTTTTTGAGTGATATTTTTTTCCTTATATCAAGTATATGACTGCTCTCTGCATTTGTGATCACATATTTATTTGTCATCTACTGAGAAAACTGTTGCATAGTTGATTTTTTTCTTTTTCTTTCCTTTTTTTGACTATGTGGTGATCAGCTATTACACAGTATGAGAACTGCTGATCTACAGCTATATATATATATATATATATATATATATATATATATATATATATATATATATATATATATAAATATATATATATATATATATATATATATATATATGTATATATATTGCCCTAACTTCCGATTGACCGACACCCATTTGCCCGAGAAGAAATGACCGAAATTTCATTTGACCGACACTTCATTTGACCGACAATTCATTTGACTGACAAGTATTGTTGGCAAGAAAATTGGATATGCCCCCTTCCCCATTGTAGTGCGACCCTGGAGTTAGAATATATAGTTAGGAGGGTGGTGTGGCGGGTGAAACCCCCCACTTAATTTCATATTATATTGTTTAGTTTTGTTTTAATATTGCTTAGTAAAACAAAAGTAAGTGGGGGGGGGCTCCACCCCCCCCACACTCCCCATTGTGGGAAGTTGTGCCCCCCACACCCCCAACTATATATTGTAACTCCAGAGTCGCACTACAGTGGGGAAGGGGGCATATCCCATTTACTTACCAATAATACTTGTCGGTCAAATGAAGTGTCGGTCAAATGAAATTTCATTCAAATGGGGTCAGGCAAATGGGTGTCGATCAATTGGAAGTTAGGGCAAATGAAGTAGACCCATATATATATATATATATATATATATATATATATATATATATATATATATTTATATATATATATAGAGAGAGAGAGAGATATATTACATTACTCCTAATACCTTAACCCTGCTCTGAGAACATTGTTTTAACCTTATTTCACTGCATCATATTTCTGTTTTGTATATTTAGATCTGTAAGAACTTCCTTGTGTACAAGCAGGTGTTAAGTTCGGATGGACAGAATTGTTCCTTATTTTTCATCCTTCTTAAACTTATATTTTGAAGAACATGGCTTCATGGATATTTTTCTTGGTGCCCCTTGGTGAACTTTTTTATGGATGCCATCTACTTTCAATATTGTTCATTGTATGTGTACTGTTTCCTGAAGTTGTAGAGGATGATTGGAGGATTTATGGACTGCAGCTTTATTATGTAATAATGACAGTGAACTCAGCCCAAAGTGTATGTCCAAGGACAACATTCCAATTCTGTTTGGTTCATTTGTAGTAAACGGAATGCTGTGATTACGATCCAAGTTTTAAAAAAAGGCAGTTTTGTTAAGCACCTTTCTGATGTAAGAAAGATGCTTAATAAAATGTTGTTCATAGGTAAATAGTAGGCTATCAGTCTGCAAACTATTACAAGCCTAGCCAATAAATGGAGTTCAGAACCAAAGCCTGTAACTTGTATCTGTGAGGATAAGCTTTTAATCATTAGGCCAACCCTTCTACAAACGGTTGATATTCATAGGTAAGTACTAGGCCAGCTGTCCTTGTAGATCATTTTAAGTTTAACTAATTTCCCTTCAAAAGTAAGACTCAAGCCCTGTACCTTGTGTCTGTGAGGTAAACACCTTATGCTTTATGTCTGCTCCCAACCCAAATGCCAATTCCCAACACCTCTTAATTGTGTGAAGCCCTAAACTCATGATAATGCATTACAACAGCCAGCACAAGCTTGCACAGAACAGGGATGAGAAGCTAAAATGCTTTAAAAGTTGTTATACATTTCACTGTTACACAAAAGAGTGTGGCAGATTGAAACCTTTTAACAACTTAAAAAAACTCTTCACTCACCTTTATGACATTTAACTTCTGGCTACTGTCTGTGGAAGTGCTAAGTGTTTTATATCTTTCAAAGCTGCAAAACACATTACACTCCTGCAATTCATTTCTATAACTAGTGGTACATCATAACAGCTAAAGCTCCATATACCAAATAATTATGATTTGATATCTCTATTCCCAACTCAGTTGTTCTGTATACTTGACAGTGATGTCAAGATTCATCTCTCAAACTTCACTTTGCAATACTCTCAAAGTGAATTTTTTGAAATCTACATCTCAAACATGTAACAACCTGGCTATGACCAGTGACCAGATCACGACCATGCATATTAAGCTGTATTAGAATTGGCTATAATTGCAGTGTCTAGGTATACCTGATATGTTGATCTCTGATGACACCTGATACAGAAATCAGTCCTTAGGTCAGACATGTATATCCTACTGCAGTTAGTGAAGATGTTTTCAGTAATTCATAATTGCATGTTTCATTAACAGTGAATAACTGCTTTTGGTACAGTCTCTTGACTAACAGTATCATACCTTCTCTCCTTATTAGTCCATGTGTAGCTGCATGTTATGAACTTCTGTAGGCAATTATCCTTTTACTCACTTATATTACAGAACATCTGACCATTTTTGTTTGAATTGCTGGAATATCACAAATATGCTGTTGCTGCATCTAGGATCTATTTATTGAGTGCCTGAAGTTGTTCTGTAGAATTTCAAAATATACATTTAGAAATGATTGCAAAATTCTTGTTAGAAGGTGCATACCATTGCTTTCTATATTGCCTATTATACTTATACTCTTACACAGTAAGACCTATGCTGTTGATTGAAAGCATAAGTTAGAAATTTTCATATAACAATTTGCTGATATTGCCTTTTTTTCTTTGGTGTTATGATTATTTTGGGTGATTGAGTGGGAGTGTAGCATTTTAAACATTGTTTTCACTTATTTTGTGATTTTGGTACCGTTTTTGAATGTTAAAACTTTAGGAGAGGAATTTTCCATCGGTTTATAATTTATTTTTGTCTAATACTATTTTAGCTTGTATCCATTCATTTTGACTAAAACTGTCCTTTTTTAACAAAATCGGGTTTATTTTGTGCATGTATTTTATACTTGAAACTGTGTTACTGAAACTGACGTTTTCTTCAGTGCATTCATTAGAACAGTAACTCCTATGGAAATAGAGTCCAGATTGCTTCTGGCAAACATTTTTTATGTTAAACATTTCTGATAGGAATTTTTTGTCAGTTTATGGTTTATTTCTTGCCTAATACTATTTTAGGTTGTTTTTAATCATTTTGTGCTGAAACCAGCCTTTATTTGTTAAAACTTAGGGACATTTTGTGACATTAATTTTCTCCTTTGAACCATGTCATTGAAAATACTATAATTTTCTCAGTGCATGTTCAGAATAGTATCCCTACAGGAATAGTCTTTAGGTTGCTATTTAGAGAAAGAATAGTGGGAGTTGTCCGTCCTTTTACTGGGCTTATATGCAACAAGTATTTGGTATTGATCTATTTAAATTTGTAGTTTCTTGTTCCCTGACTTGATGGATACAGGTACAGTGCCCATCCCACCACCACCACCACCACCATGGCATACCCCTTGTGCACCTAAAGAACAGAGAAATAAGGTCATTAATATTCCTCTTCATTGCCCTTTGGGCTATCTACTGCACTTTCAGTCTTTACCAAATGCCTTGCTCTGGTAGTGGCTGACTGCTGGACTCTTGGCATTCACATCTTTCCTTACTTGGATGACTGTATCCAGGTGTATGGAATGCCAGTAGAAGGTCTTGAACTTATGTAGGGGTCAAAGTCTTCAGAAGTTATTCCTGACACCCTCACAGGGACTCATCTTCCCAGAGTGCTTAATCAACTGCAAAAAAAAAAATGGCCTTTCTTCCCAAAGACAAACTCTTGTCTTACCAGAAGGTGTTTCAGGAATTCTCCAGGAGGAGCTTTACTTCAATAAGACAATTCCTAAAAATTTTAGGACTTATGGTGCCAATGATTTTTCATGATACCACATGAGGACAATTCAGTGGAATGTTTGGAAGTTTTGGAACCATCACCTACATTCTCTAGACTCAGTTGCCAGTGCTGCCCTTCATCAGATGAGAGTTACAGTGGTGGAGAGCACAGAAAGTATCAGTCCAGGACCTCCCTTCTTCCCTGCTGTTCTGGTGCAATCTATCCAGACAGATTTATTGTATTTCTCCTGGGGAGCTGTGTCAATGAGAGTGCAAATGTAGGCTACTGAGGGCACAAGGACACACAAAACACATTATTATCAAGGAAATGTTCACAGTTATCTGCACCTTGAAAGTCCTTCAACATCTATGATCTCCAGGTCCTCTTCTGGTGGTTACTGACAACACCATAGTGATGTGGTTCTTTCCTCAGCAAGGGGGTACAAAGTCAAACCCTCTGCACCAGATGTCAGTGATGGTCTGGAAGCTAGCTTTGCAGCATTATCTCACTGTTCTGGCATCATGCATCCTGCCAGAGCAAAATGTTGGGTCAGACAAACAGAGCAGATTCTGGGCAGACCCACACAAGTGGCAACTCAAGGCAGTGGTGTTCCAGGATCTAGTCCAAATGTAGGGAATGCATCACATAGATCTGTTCACCTACTTTCAAAACAGTGATTTGGAGAAATTCTAGTCAGGACATCATTGCAGGCATACTTGGAGGACAGATGCTTTCTTGTTCCCTTGAATGGGAATGTTCCTATACACATTTCTACCCTTTCCAGTTATTCACAATGTACTTCTGAAGGTACAGAAGGAAATGCGAAAAATCATTGTTGTGACCCCCCCATTGGCAAGGCAATCTTAATTCTCCCTTCTAGTGCTTTTGGCCAAAGGACATTATGTCAGACTTCTTCACACTCTAGATTTACTCACACAGTCTCAGGGACAACTACTGCATCCCAGCTTGTAGCAACTTCAGTTAACAGCCTGGATAACTGAATCTTAATTCCATTCATGAATGTGTTTCATAAGGATGTACATTACATTGTACTTTCCTGGATCTACATAGTTTGGGTTTGGAGTTCTCTTTGATTTATGATCAGCAGCCTTTTTTGTTTTGTGTGTCTGTGTGTGTGTGTGTGTGTGTGTGTGTGTGTGTGTGTGTGTGTGTGTGTGTGTGTGTGTGTGTGTGTGTGTGTGTGTGTGTGTGTGTGTGCCTGTATGTGATTTTTACTTTGGAACATTAAGTGCTCCCAAGCTTGCATTTTCATCCTCCCTTCCTTCTGGATGCTAGAAAACTGAAAAGGATCTGTCTGTGGGTCTGAAAGGCAGTCCCTTTACTCTCAGGTGATTGGTCCATCACATGCACAGACAGGCAGGTGTGGGAGTAGCTCTGAGTTTTGGTAGACTGCCAGGGATAAGGTAACAGGGCACTAATGCCCATATTCCAGTGAAGCTTTGTGTTCTACAAACATATACTGCTACATGTAAGTAGGACTTATGCAACTGTACTTTTCTTATGTCTTATAATGGCTAGGAACCTTGCTGATTCCATTTCATTTACAGTTCCTAACCCTTTTATGTGTTTTTTTTTCAGAATACCTTTTTTATTTTTTATTGGCTTTTCATAATGGCTCAGATTACATTTTTGGTGAGACTTCTGCCAGTACCCCAAACTACAACACTATTAGAGATTTCCCATTTCCTTGTTAATATGACTTGGTACATTGCATTTAATGACGATTACTTCAGGCATCCAGTCTTTTATTACCAAATGGGTTATGTAGGTAAAATGTGGCTTAAGGGCATATTTAATGATATGAAGTTGGCAACATATAGATACTACCAGGACTCCTGAATGGCTCCCTTTACCAGTGGTACAATTCAAAGAGTTGGTGGAATTAAGAGGAGAAGAGAACCTAATGTCTGTCTGAGATGTTCTGCATCTACCACGTGTAATCAGACCTTTTCATATATGAACTGATACTTGGGTAAAATCTCTTCAACCCTTAGTTGGCCATAAAACAAGCCAGCAGCATCTTAGGAAACAGGACATAATAATGAGTGAGCAAATGAAAAACCTATTTGCAAAAACAGAAATTTGTATGAAAAAATTGCCCACAAAGATACAAATCTCCATAAAAACTGGACATTTCCTAATCTGAGAAGGTTTATATCAGTAAGCTATACTCAAATGTACTATCCTTCAGAAAATGCATGTTAACACAAAACCTGTTATTCTAGCAAATTTCCAAGTTTATAAGAGCAATATTTAAAATCTGTCCCTATTTTTGCTTGCCCCCACCACATTATTTTTGACTCTGTCCAGATTTCTTGCACTAAGAGGTTGAGAGGTATGGTGGTGACAGGTGCAGACCATCTCTGGCAAAAAACATGTTCTGTTGATCATGTCATCCCAGGCAGACAAATACTGGATCCCCTTAGAATGACACCAGCAGCTAAGCCAATTATTAAAATCAATCATTTTCTGACTGCATATGGTATCATTCTTGGTGAGGGTAGAATGCTGTTCAATGTGAGGCTCATACCCACCTGTGACACGTATTCAGAGAGGTCCATCATGTCTCTCTTCATATAGTCCAGGGAGGTACACCTCAGGTCATTCACACCCACATGGACTATGACTGAGTCAAACTGGTAATTGTGGTTGAGTGACCAGAGTATCTCCTGGCCCCTGGCAGGCAACTGACTGTAACCCTTTAAAAATGCATGGTTTCTACTAATCTACAAACTAACTAATACACATTTGCCAGGAAAAGGAAATATACTTGCAGTGATGTCAGTTAATAGCCAATATCATTATGCTAGTACATCAGGCATAAAACTATGCCAAATCATTGCTGCTCTTAATAACAGCATGGTTACCAATTTCATATTGCTCACATTCAAATTTCTTTTTCGCTTAGTTAGGAGCTATGCATATGCAAAGAATGGTCATCTTCAGTACATGAACCCTCAATACTCAAACCTTTCAATGCTGTCTGTAAGGGTGCAGAGATCTGCACTACTTTAAAATGCAGAATTTGTGCAAGTCAGATGAGAATAAAGTTGACTCTTCATGGATATATATATGAATGTTGATTCTCTGTCTTTCTAAAGAGTATTTTGACTACCCATTTCAAAAATGGACATGCTTTTGGAAAATAAATTCAAAGTCTTTGCTCAGCTGTGGAATGTTAAATGGTTTCATAATTTTGCAGTCCTTTAAGAAAGTAAAGTGTGAATTTCAGCAAATATGCTTGTTCTTTTTTTAATGTTGCTTAAAACAGACTTGAACAGATTAATGACTTCTTCTTTCACTTTGGGCCTTAGCACACTAAACACAAAACATCTTACGTAAATGCACTGTCAAAGCTGTGAATTCAAGCACACATAATATACTATGGTTAACTAAGACCCATCTGAGAAAGTACAAAGCTGAAAGGACCTTGGAGTTGCAGTGAATAACAAATCTTTCCTTCCCCACTCAATAACAGCAACTGACTACTATGGCAGCATGAGCAACTAAATCACTGAGCCATACAAGTAGGGTGAAAGTGCAGTATAAATAATAGTACTAAACTAGCTGCTAGTGTAGCACATTACTGTAAATGTAATCTGCTACATTAATGAGACTCATAGCAACTGTGGGAACAAGATTACAGGTAGGAAAATGCCTTGAAGTTGGCTCTATCAGCTCATGCAACTCTCCTACGTTACATAACACATTTGTTGTAGCCTAGTGGGGGACCTCTATGAGAGTGGGATCTGTTTGAGCTGAATAGGTTCAGTAGGTCTAGGGCTAGCATGGTTAGTCATTTCCTCTGTTTATTTTAGTCTGGATTGTATATACATTTTTCTGTACTACAAGTTGATTTCAGTATATGATTATTATGTAGATATACTGTATCTGACATGTATGATGATTGTCCTTATTTGTCATTCACAGTTTATCATGCTTTTATATGTGTTTTAACTGATGTTTGTTCTGCATGTCTGTATTTTGTTTTTTTTTTCTCAGGACTTCAGTCAAAATGGACCTCTCCACTGGGGGTGTATATCACATAATCGAAATCCCAAAATATCGAACACCATAATCTTGAACTTGGAATGTCAAAATGTGATATAATCGAAAGCTCAGAACAGCAAATTTTTTCCCAGGGTAAAAATTTGCTGTTCCGAGAAACACACACACAACACAAGCACACCAAAAAAGGTAATCCACACATATACACTTAAAATCCTACTTCTAACCCTACACTAAACTGTACATATACTACTATCTATCCACTTAACTTAATCCAAACCCTAACCCTAAGGTCCGTAACTATCGCACACTCACCTTACCAGCTCCCTAACCCTTAGGTCCGTAACTAATGCACACTCACCGTACCCGCTCCCTAACCCTAAGGTCCCTAAATATCGCACACTCACCTTACCCGCTCCCTAACCCTAAGGTCTCTAACTATCGCACACTCACCTTACCCGCTCCCTAACCCTAAGGTCCCTAACTATCCCATTCCCACACTCACTTTAACCTGTTCCGTTCACACACTTACCTTAACCCGGTCCGTAACCTTCGCACCCCAGTGGACAAAATAGCGAAGCGGCAGAAACAGCCCACCAAATTCTTTCCCTAGGAAAGAATTTGATGTTCTGCAGCTTCGCTATTTTCAGCGTTCACTGTTTTGGGTTCGATATTATAACATTCAACATTTTACTACTTCGATGTTATAATATAAACCCTCTGCTGGACATTGATGGCAAGCAAATATATAATAAATAAATATAACACCACCACTTGAAAATGGGTTATTTTAATTATAATGGGGGTAGTCTCCAGCCAGTGCTTCAGTTATGACAAGGAAGAGTTTGTTCTTACAATGCATCCATTTCCAATATCCACTTTATCTTTTTCATGGGCATTGGGAGTTGAAGCATATTCTGGCAAGCAATGAGCATAAAGAAAAAACAATCCTTAATGTGCTAACTGTCCATTTTAGGAAACACACACACATACTTACATATATACAGTACACATACTTATGACATGCACTTATAGGCCTACAGCACATGCACACGTGGGCCAATTTTAAGGATTGCCAATGCACATACTTGCTATCTTTGAGATTTGGGCAGAAGATAAATCTTCATATAAAACCCTCACGGATGTAAAAAATTCATTCACAGTCTTTGCAAAAGGTATCCAGCCTCAAAACAACATAGTGAATAAAGCTCAGTAAGGCAGCAGTGAACGCCGCTGCACCATTCTGTTGTATACAGTAGCCAGACAACCCAAGCTGCTTTCAAGTATATCAAGGTAGTAAGAAATCAATGCAGATTTATCAAAAATAGCAGTCTCTTAATACCACTAAAGTCTGGAAACATAAAACATACAAGTTATTTTTTATTGTAAGTTTTTGATGTTCTGATGGAGAAACATGGATCTTTGGGGATAAACTGCCATGTTTCTTAGTAGGCATGTAGCCAGAAGTCACTAAATTTTCAAATGACTCCTTTGGAAAAACAGAGCAAATGCAAATAATATTTAAGGGAAATCTGGCTGACTAAGCATCAGAATGATAAAGTACTCTAGATGATTGTCCCTGCTGAAGTGACACCCTGACCCCATGTGCAAAAATGAGAAAAAGAGGTTGTGAGTCTATGGATGGATCTGCAGTGAGATATCCATTTACTTATGCAAATGTGCCTTTATTTGCTGAATAAAATACTTAATTTGCTTGCATTTGATCAGTCATCCTTTTCTTGCACATATAGCCAGAAATAATTTAAATGACAAAGAGTGAAAATCAGAAATGTTAAAAGATTTGACATTTTGAAATTAAGAATTGAACTAGGACACTTGCCTCTTGCATAAACATTAAAGGAATTCAAGGAATCACGACCGTGATCTGTGCTAAGTGTAATCAGATGCATATTATACTATGCTTCACATTAATTGTCTTTTGAACATCCAGGTCCCATTGTGATAATATTTATTATAACTCTTTTGATTTAAGACCCATCCACTAAATGAAAACACGTGCAAATATAGAAAAAAAATCATAGCTTTCACAGTGCAACATGCAGCCAGAGGAGAAGAAAAGCAGGATATGCATTTACAAACAACACACACACACACACACATACACACACACACGCACACACTTTGATAGTGAGAGAAGCACTTCAACTAATCGTTAAGTGTCCTACTATGCATACTAATTGATCAGGGAATAAAAATGACTAATTATACTGCAAACAGTATCAGAAAAATATAAACAGAAAATGTAAAAAACGTTGGAAACATAAAGTAAAACAAAAGAAAAAAGTCTGCAGATGAACTGCACATTACACGTTTGTAAAGCAGTATGTTAGCATTCAGTGGCCATACTAGGTGAAAGCAACAGTCAAAAATTATATATATAACCATTTCCCTACCTAACTATGGTAGCAACATTTAGTTTAGACACTTCATGTTTTCCCCAAGTCTTACAACAATTATATGAAATGCCATATTAATTTCTTTACAGGATATATGTCACTTAATGTACATAATTTAAAGTGGTATTCTTGAAATCTTGAAATGAGTGATGAGAGAAGTATAAATAAATGTCGATAATACATTAATTGTGTTTATGTAAGAACTCATATAAAATGTAAAAAAATTAACAGAAGGTGTTAACAGGTATGTTATTCCTAAAAATATGGAAAAGAATGAAAGATGAGTAGAAATACACACAGTAATTATCTAGTAAAGCCCACAAATGAACAGTTTTAAGGTCACACTGTCAATCTGCACATAATGTGTGCGCACTACAGTACCCTGATATCATCTTTATATTTTATAAAGGACTTTTGGACTATAAATGGGAATTGAATGGGTATAATTTAGAACAGGAGTGGAGCAAATGTATTAGAAGTGTTTCATTATATGGGACTGTGACAATTAATTAATCAGTGCATGCAGGAAGCAAGCAAGAAAACAGGGAATCAGATTATAAGGACAGCAAGTAAAAGTAGCCAGAAGTACATGGCTGGGCAGCCACAAAAGTACAGTAGCTGAATAAACAGATGTATAAATCCAGGACAAGAAAAAAAATGATTGCAGATTTTAGTGAAATTGAATATTATGTATGTTGTATATGTATAATAGCTATATATTATATTATTTAAGGAATATTAAGAAATGGGTATTTAGGTGTTAGGTATGAAAGTAATATATAATTGCAGATGGAGATCTAAAGCAGTAAGAATCAATAATCTAAAGGTTAAATGAAGGGTGCACTTAGTGCTGGTAAATAAAAAGCCAGGTGTGATGATAAGATATAAATAATAATTGAGGTAACTATATTTTCTGGGTCAAAGAGGGATAAAGCCCTGACTATGACCCAATTGACACGAGTTTGATAAATATCTTGAGTGCTGGGATTACTGGAAACACTTTGCTTTGAAGATGGCAATATATTTGAGAAGACACTTCTCACAGAAATGGGAAGCAAGTTCCTCACAGGTGCTCATGGCACATGATCCACTGGTGCTACAGGTGTATGCTCACTGCAGAACAGGTAAAGGCATAAGTAAAACATCCTTTTGTTTTTCCCAAGTTGACGACACACTCTTCCCATAGCATGATTTTTGTCCCTGGGTGGAATGAATGGTATATTAGCCTTTCACCTTCTGGGGATTAATGGGCCAGTTAAGTAGATGGACTAGAGGACATGGCCATTTTGAGAATGGGATGCAAAAAGTGGCCCCAGAAGTGAAGTAAGTGCATGAACGGTCATTCAGGTAAGTCAAACGCTTATAAATTAGGGATGCTGCACCTCTTCAACAACATCAGTCCATATGGTGCCTCAGTATATCAGGTTGTAGAAGCGAAAAAGAGACTTCAGGGAGAGAACTAACAGAGAAAGCATTGAGGTAAATGACTCAATGAGCAGACTGCCTAGTATGCAATTGTATGTAATTAAGTATGTTACAATATGAGCAGTTCTCCTTAGTGGGTTATATGTATTGATAGCAGGCTAAAAACAGGAAGGTTTGAAATAATATCCTTAAATTAGGTAAGGTAATTAGTTACAAATTTGTGTAACAGCAGATATGCTAAGCATCCTTACTATGCTAGTTGAAAGATCCATCCAAGTAGCAATTCAGACAATAACCCACATCAGGCTCCTACAAGTCACATGATATAAAATTTCAGCACTAGCGAAGCAATATGGTTATAGACACATTATATCACAACATGGCCAAGTAGATACAGTATTCAGTAGTGACAGCATTCTGATTCAATGCATGCAAGATACCATAAAAAATAAAAAAAAGTGCCAGGGTCCATAATAATCAACATTTACATCAACAAAGCAGTGGAGCAAAACCCCTCCTGAAATTTTGCAAGCGAGCTTAGCAACTACAGAGGATTCGCTCTTATAGGTCCATGCATTAAAACGTACAAGGTGATGCACTTTCACAGTCCATTGACCATACATTCAGCCTTAGAACACTTTTATTTACCAAAACAAAGTTTAATATATCAAAAAGCAGAGTAAGGCTGCAAATACATTCTATTAAATACATACTACAAAACAAAACAGCAAGGCAGTGTAGATGTTTTGAAGAAAGTTTTCACCTTAATAAGAAAAATACTTTTAAAGCATTTGCAAATAATAGTCCAGTGACAAAATCCTCCCTACCAGTAGATTCTTTTAGCAATAATTGTAAAGGAGGTACAAAAAATATGGGGAATACAAAGGCTCAAAAATAGGGACAAATATTAAATAGTGCTTGTGCAAACTTAGAACTTTGCTAGAATAAAATATTTTGTATGAACATGCATTTTCTGAAGGATATGAATTCTGAAACTTAAATATCTGTCATTATTAGTGAATTCACTCCTCACTGATTTGCCAGAAAACCACAAGTTTTATGAGCAAAAGACCAAAAATATTAGGCAAATATCTGGGCATTCTGTGAAAATCTGGACAGTTGAGAGCTAGCATAGGTTATATTTAGAGCATATTTTATACTATACCTACTGGTATTCTAAGGTATGAGCCCAAACAATACACGCTTTCAGCACCTGGCATCACACTGGTCCTACAAGTGCTCAAGTCTCAAGCAGTCAAAACTAACTGTTTTGAAGACAGGAACTTGAGAGTATTGTAGTTTGGGAAGGCTGTTACTCACACTTGAAATCGAGTATGAGTTCAGGCAAGCAGCCATGGGAAGGGAGTGTTACCCATGCTCAAACTCAAATATGAGTTTAGACAAGCAGCTCTTGAGAGGGAGAGGGAGGGAGGGGGCTTTAGGCATAGGGTGCAACCAAGGAATGTAGTTTTAGGCAGGGAGGTTGGAGTTTTAGGATTAGGAGTCAGGAAGAAAGTTTTAAGGTTAATGAGGAATTTCAGAATTTAGGTTTCAGGGGGAGATGTAGTATTAACACAGACAGTGGGAAGGGAGTTTTAGGGTTAAGGACTGAGGCAAGGAGTCGGGAACTGGGTGGATGTTTTGCATTTACAGTTTAGGTTTTGGTAGGGATAGATAGTGCATTGTATTGGGTGTTGGGAAAGTTAAGCAGGAATGGGAGATCAGGCAGTGAGAGTTCAAGCACTTGCTTTTTCAAGCAGGTAGATGTGCTGTGAACTACTATAATGCTGGAACCTGTAGCAGGCCCCATGGGTGTGCTCCATTCAAAGTTATTTGCACCTTGTTTTACTTATAGGAAAACTCTACACACCTGTGTAGTTAAGCTCATCCCAAAGTTGTTGTTTTTTTCCCCAGTAGTATTGGCTACATGTACCACAATGCCTTTCAGTTTCTTAATTTCCATTTCCTCCATTGGCCCATAAATCATAAAGTCTTCACTGGTTTTGCCTATCAAATCTCAATTTTATTTTTCAGAAAAGACTCATTTGCTGCTCATCTGATCTAGTAATTCCTAGTGTTAGTCATCTTATTGTATTCTATGACTATGCATTGCTGACATCAGAACTCTGCACACATTAATAGTTAAAATTAAATTATTTTCCAAACAGTTTTTTAAATAAATCTTTGTGTGAAGAATAAGGGTAAGTTAATCATGAATACAAAACAAACTTGTAATTCTAACAGATTTGGCCAATGATGTGCTGCTTTACCAATGTGACTACAGATTATTTAAGGATGGTCTGTAAATAAAATAAATAAATACAATATGCTGTACCATCTCTTTGAAATAACAGCTGCCACTCACAGTGACCTGGTTTCTTAATAAACATATTAGTTAGCTAACTTTTTTGAAGAATGCTTGTGTGTACTGCATGAAGGGCTTTGAATCAATCTCCACTTAGCAAAAATTCAAGCAATTCAGCAGAAAATCAAAATTGCCCAGATGATTTCTTATTTGAGATTAACAAAGCACAGTTTGATAACATATTATCAGATATAGACAAATTTGTCAAGATAGGTTTAGAAAGAAAGCAAAAGAAAATAATGAGAGATATATTAGAGTACAAAAAAAAGGGCATATCCCTCCCAGAGATGTAACAATTTCACGAGGGAAGATAACCTGAACTTTGATCAGGTGGGGGACACCAGAGATTATCTGGATATAGCTGAAATGGACATAGGTGATAATAATGGGTTTTTTTTAGACAGTGGACAACAACAATTGAGAAGATCAGACCGGAGAAGGAGTCAGCAGCACTATCAGAGCTATGCAGATACGAGAACCCCAAGGCGTCAGAGCTGTCAACCAAAAGGGAGATGGGGAGATCAACACCAAGCAAGATACAATTAGTGGCACAATCACCAAGTGAATTACAACTAGGTTGCCTATACGGTCTAGTGATGGATGGGTAAATGGGTCTCTAGTGGAGTTGTTTAAGGACAATAATGATGAAAGTTGTCTTGACGAATTTAATGTAATTAATGATGGCAGTGTTACCATTAATTTTGAAGTACAGGGTGATCAGGATTTCAAAATTTACAATTATTCCGATTTTTTGATTACTGAACACCATATTAATCTTTTTAAAAGAGGTTTTTCTTTTGTCCCTATTTTTAGGTATGAGATAGGGAGATTATTAATAAATCTTAAATTGTTTACTAGGCTTCTTAACTTAAGGTTGTTTTTTGGTAACAAAATTTCCCCTGACTTGGATAACAAGTATTTAGTTTTGAAAAGAAGCAGTGTGTTTATCCCACCCAATAATCCAGCAGTTGGGATATTCAAGTGACTTTGTGGTTTGCAAATACGTAGATGTTTGGAAAAAGAGACACTATCCAACAGTAATTTGACTAGTGCAGAAAGGTTTTGTCTCAATGAATTGTCCAGCAGTAATCAATATAGGGTTATGAAACCCGACAAAGGTGGAGGGGTGGTTATCATGACCAACACTGATTATGAATCTAAAATGCATTTGTTATTGAATGATGTAAATACGTATGAAAGGGTTTATAAATCTGACATACAATGGGCATATACAAAAATTGATTGGCAACTGTATGAATATTTATGTGAGGGGATTATTTCCCATGATGAATTTAAATATCTGTCAGTAGAACATCCCATTATTCTTTCAATATTCGGTATTCCTAAAATCCATAAGAATGAAAATTGTCCACCATTTAGGCCTATTGTTACAGCCAGAGGCTCAAAAACTGAACCCCTAGTGGCCTTTATTGATATCACATGTAAGAGTATGTTGGACACTTTACCATACATCTTAAAGGACTCCTAGCATTGCCTGGATTGTATTAGAATAGAAATTTTGAAGTCAAAGATGAATTTTGGTTTGTGACAGTTGATGTCATCATCTGTTCTCTGTCATCCCCCACCAGGCCGTGTTAGAAATGTTAAACAGCAGCCTTCTGAAATATAGTAATTTGCATCAGGTAAGAAGAAGCATTTTATTAGAACTGTTGGACATGGAATTGTACAGCAACTTTATATTCTTTGATGGTGAATACTACAAACAGACAAACGGGGTTGCGATGGGTGCTAGATGTGCATCCATTTATGCCAACTTGGTATTGGCTGATTGGGAGCAAAACTTTGTCTTTAAATCAGATAATAAGTCTAATATTATGCTATATTTACATTTTTTGGATGATATTCTGATTTTCTGGAAGGGTTCTAAGAATGAGGTAGAAGTGTTTATTACTTATTTGAACCAAACAGCAGAGTTTTTGAAATTTACAAACCATCTTGACCAACACCAAATAGAGGTTTTGGATATTTTACTATATATAGATAATGCACAAATTAATTCTAAGATTTTTTGCAGAAAATCATATAGCAATTATTTTATGCATTACAACAGTTGCCACCCTGACCACCAAAAGAAAAATGTGGTTAAGGGGCAAATGATATGGACATCAAGGTTGGTTAGCCAAGATACCTGTTTCAAAGCGGAAATGGTACATTTAAATGATATGTTTAGGAACAGAGGCTATCCAATGGAGTTACTTAATAAAAATAGGGAAGAAATAGAGAGAAGAAGATCTAGTGACTTTATTCCAATTCTTTTGGATAATAATAGAAAATTAGACAATATAAAAATTTCTCCCAAATACAACCCTTGTCAAAATTATTCCACTGGCATGGTATTGGAACTTAATCCAACATCAGTAAAGGTTAAGAACATTATTACTACTGTGTGGGACAGTGTTTTTACACAGGACATCAAGGATATAATAGGAACTTCACTTAAGTTTATTAATAGTAGAGGGTTTAATTTGAAAGAACTGTTTGAGAAGAATTCCATTGGTCAAGATAATAGACTTTCACATATGAGTAAATGCGGTACATGCAGTGTTTGTAAATACATTAATGCTATGTACAAATTTGCAGTTACAAAAGAACTTTAAGATGTCCAGGACATTGGAACTGCAATACTAATATGGTTGTATATGTGGCTACCTGCCTGTCACGTACCGCATTTTATGTAGGGATGAATACAAGAAAACTTAAGACTCCGTATTTTGGAACATAACAGGGACATCAGGAATAAGAAAACCACAAATGCTGTATTTAATCACAGCAAGGTATGTACCATTTACAAAATGTTTTTATTTTTTGTTATCGATAAGTTAACTATGAAAGAGTTTGGGGGAGATCTTAAAACCCTGTTAGAAGTAAAAGAATGCCTGTGGCAGTTACGCCTGAATGCTTCAAATGCACTAGGCATTAATGACAATACTTCTGCAGTTTGTATATTAAAATTAAAATTTCAGTTTATTTAATTATATCATTATTTTTTACATTTATTATTTTTAATTTTATTAGGTTACGGTGTTGTATTTTGTAATATGGTAAATACTATTTATATAATTAATAGTGTTTATTTTGAAATGAGGTTTCAGCACAAAAAGACTATGGGCCGGATTCACGAAACCTCCGTATAAGACTTAATATGTCTTACTTGGAGGCTGAAGTTGAACGGTATGACGTCAGCATGCCATGCATATTCATGAGGGCATGCTGAATCATACCCTAGGCTAACACCGTCCGTGTAAGACAGTAGGGGGCGTGTCCGAATGCTGAGTACTGCAAAGGGACATGCCCCAAGAAGAGTCAGAGGCCTGAAAGTAAACACCCACGAGCGAGTCCTTAGAAATGTCAAGGAACACAACACCACACATCCCCACAGACTATAAACCCTAATGAAAATTTGTAAAATGTAAAAATTGCAGTTTCATTTTTTTTTTATAATTTCAAAAATGTTTGCCCGCATTTGCGCTCGTTTGCGCGGGTATGCCCTTCGCTCAGCCACAGTTAGCAGACATTGAAAAGCATATAAGATCTACATATGCAAATTAAGCCAAGTAGCAATAGCGTAGCAGTAGAGATGTTGGCCAAAGAGGAGGTAGTCATGGTTCGAGCCCCCACAACATCGTTCACCATTTTTATTTAAATAAGTATGAAACAATCCCCTGACATATATATATATATATATATATATATATATATATATATATATATATAAAAAACTATAATTTAAGTAAAATGTAATGAAATGGGCCATGTATTTGTGAAGAAATCTGACAGAATAATTTATAAAAAAAGGATTATAATTGCCCATTGCTGAGCAGCGCTTTAACAAGCTGCATATGAGTGCCCGTAGGTGAGCAGCACTTTAACAAGCTGCATATGAGTGCCCGGAGGTGAGCAGCGCTTTAACAAGCTTAATATGAGTACCCATAGCTCAGCAGCGCTTCACCCAGCGTAATATGAGTGCTCATAACTAAATAACGTGTTACCCAGCGTAAGCCATTTGCACGGAGCTGCGCAGCGCGCCAACCAGCTTACCGGTGGGCAACATTGGGCAAGCTGTATCAAAGCAGCCTTTACACAGACACACCTCCTAGCCTGTCTAGACAGTAGTAAAATAAAAAAAGCAATGCCAAGGGTCGAACCCTGGATACTGTGCACCATAGTCAAAGTACTGAACCACTAAGCCATGACAGTTGTACTGAGAAACACAGTATTAGCATATATATAGGAATGAATGAAAATAGAACCATGACAAAGCAGGTTTGCTTTAAGCTGATAAATATCCAAAATGGCCAATCAGAGATAAGTGCAGGAAAACCGGCATATATAAGCCCCATAGGCGGGAATACACACCATAACTGATTGTGGTACCCATTTGCAGTCAGGATGGCAGGTGCAGAAGAGGGAAATCGCTTTAGAGCACAAAGGTGGGGTGTTGAGGAGTCAAAATATATGGTTTGGCTCCTAGTCCATGATCATGAAGCACAACTCATGCAGGGCCAGGTTCAATGTGGTGCGTATAAGGCAGAGGCGTGGAACCAGTTGGCACATGATCTCACCAGTGCCACAGGCATTCTGAGGTCTGGTGAACAGGTCCGTCACCACCATGTGGACCTGAAGCGACGTAAGGAGGACCAACTGAACCGTTGGATCCAGGAGGCCCGCCAAATGCCCAATGCCCCACTACTGAGTAAGTATCCATGTAATTACGTATGTAAGAAATGCTATCCTAGCCTATAGTATGGAGAGGTATGTTCCAATATTCCTTCATTTATATTACAGCTGCAGGTGTTCGTTCCATGAATCGGCGAGCCTATGCTGATAGGCTGCTGAGGTTGCGCCACCAGGCAGGTTAGTAATTATTTAGCTGGTATTGTTATAGAATATAAGTGAGACAGATTGTAAAAGAGTTCAGTGTTGTAACCCAGTAATAAAGGTGAAATAAGCCTAGAATAAAGATTCTGCTAGTATTGTAAGATTAGATAAGTGATGCAGCCTGGAAAAGAGTGTATTGCAATCCAGTAATAAAGATTAAACAAGTCTCAAATAGAGTTTCCACCTGTATTGTAATATCAGATAACTGCTTCAGCCTGAAAATGAGTGGTAATCAATCAGCAAAGGATAGACAAGTGTCGAATACATCCTTGTAAATTCTGCCATATGAAATAAGTGTATCAGCTGGAAAGGATTGTTGTAACCCAGTAATAAATGTTAATAAAGCCTAGAATTAAGTACCATTCTGAAATGTAAATATAAAATAAGTGAGAGAGTGTGAGAAAGACAGTTTGAAGCTACCAAGAAAGCTGTAATAAGTCTGGAATAAAGGTATACTGCAGTCACTACATAATGAAATGAATGAGACAGCCACAACCAAAGAGTGTAATGTCTTAGATAAAGTACAGAACCTGGACTGTGTCCGTCCTACAATTTGGATATGTTGCTGTACCCTTGCGTTATGGAGATAGTATGGTTGTATGAAATGCTGAACATCCACAGTTGTCTAGACCCATATAAATCAAATGTAGCAGGATGCTGTACCTGAACACAGCCAGATATGAACATGTATGAATAAAAATGGAATGTACATTAATGTAGCAGTAACATCCCCATCACCACCATTCCTAAGGTTACATACAGAAAACTGTACTAATACATGTAGGGGATATATATCTGCATCTACTAGGAATGTACAGTATATGTATTGTTAGTGTAAGTTGTTAATGTAATATTTCTCCACCCTACCCTATTTTCACAAATTATGCCATTCCACACCAAACTGGGTATGTGTATTCACAATTAATTCCCATGGAGATTTGTCCTGTTGGTTCATACATATCTGCATGTACGTTGATGCATGTGCCCTGTTCACATATCCAAACCTGATGGCCTGTTGCCACCAATCAACCCTGCATGCTGTTGGAATGTGCACTGTTGTTCTAAATATGCATGTGTTATGCTTTCTGCTCAATGTTCGGAATTCATGGGTGTTTGGTTAATGGGAATACTGATGCATGCTGTTACAACTAATTTTGAATGGTGTTGTTTATTACTAACCCAAAATGACATAAAATACTGCTAAACATAGGACAACAGGGAAGGCAGGTTCCAGCGAACCCACCTCTCCCACCTCAGCTGACGAGTGCACCTGGCACCAGTGCCCAGGCCAGGACCTCCTCCTCTGGTGGCCCTGTACCATCTTCGGATGGAAGCGCTGCAGGGGATGGGGCTCGTCCCCCCTCTGCAAGCGTGGCTGGAGGAGAGCCTCCACTCACCCTCCATAGGGTCCGGTTTGTGGTGCATAGTGAGATCAGGCGTTCTGTGACTGATCCCCTACGCCAGCTCGAGGTGAGAGTGGCGCAACTCACGGGTGTGCCTGCCCATCCTATCCAGCCCACAGCACAGCGCTGGCCTGGACTGTGAAGGCGCAGTGATAACTGCCCATGGGTGGGGATCTCAGTTCCACTGTTGCCATCTGTGGGCTCATGGGCTCGCGATATCCAAACTTCCGTCCATTTAAATTGTGTTTACCCCCCACATGTGTCCTACTCCACCCATGTATGCATCTTGTTTGTCTTGTCTGTTAACCTTCCCAACCTTCCTCCCCAAATATACCTACTTTATGTACCTCACATTCCACTCTCACCTGAAAAAAAAATAAAAAAAGGGCACTCTGTTCCCACAAAAAAATGACGCCCCATACATAGCTGCCCAATTCGCACACATGTCCGCTGG